>NW_006958854.1:0-756 GCF_000164805.1 Carlito syrichta
CCATCGGGCACGTCCATCCTGCACCTTCGACCATGTATCCAAGGAGGCCTGCCTATACCCTCCACACTTGTGCCCCATGGCAGTGACTGTTGTGAGCTCACAGAACAGAGGGCCCCGAGTTAAGGCAGTCATACAGCACAGAGCCATCAAGATGGTCTGGGAGCACAGCGGTAAGACTGGGTTACGGTCGCCTGGTGTGCCACCTTAGTGTGGGGGAAGGGCCCCTTCCTCTCCCTATCACTCCATCGTCCCCTGCCCGAGCTGACTTTTCCCTGGTGAACCATGGATGCCCATAATGATTCAGCTGGGAGGCATGTTTTTTGTCGCTGGAGTCTCTGTTGGACAGGCTGGTGTGTGGTGGCAAGATAGTGGCTACCGAGGCCTCAACATGCGGGACCCATGTGGTCCTCCCACTCAGGCCCCTGAGCAGCCAGATCTCCAGGGACCACAATGCCTGACTTTATTTTGGGGACCTGTTGCTATGACAAGGTCTGTCCACCACACCCAGGCTGTGGTGGCTGAGAGTAGGCCCCTGCACTCCAGCCTGGGTGACAGACTGGGACCCTGACTCAGAATAATAATAAGAACCACCACCATCACCACAACCACAGGCCAGGCTCAGGGGCTCAGCCTGGCATCCCAACACTTCAGAGACCTACGCAATTGAATGTCCTGAGTCTGAAGGTTCAACACCAGACCGGGACATGGGGAGAGACCTCATCTCGACCATAAAAGGAAAATTCCTGCCTGTCATTC
>NW_006958855.1:0-729 GCF_000164805.1 Carlito syrichta
CGACTACTATGTACACTTGTATGGAAACAAACTTGAAAACCTTAAGGAAATGGAGAACTTTCTGACATCACACAACCTGCCTAGGTTGAAACAAGAAGAATTTGAGACCCTAACTAGACCAATAAGAATCAAGGAAACTGACTACATAATAAGCAAACTACCTAAAAAAAAAAAAGTCTTGGACAAGATGGCTTTCCAGCAGAATTCTACAAGACATTTAAGGAGGAGCTGATACCAATCCCACTGAAGGTACTCCAGGCAATTGAGAAAGATGGAACTCTCCCCAAATCATTTTATGAAGCTAACATCACATTGATACCCAAGCCAGGTAAAGACCCAACAAAGAAAGAGAACTACAGGCCAATATCTTTGATGAACATAGATGCTCAAATTCTCAACAAGATCCTAGCAAACCGGATTCAACAACACATCTCAAAAATCATCCATCATGACCAAGTAGGCTTCATCCCTGGGATGCAAGGCTGGTTCAACATTCGTAAAACCATAAATGTAATTAAATACACCAACAGATCTCAAAACAAAAGCCACATGATTATATCAGTAGATGCAAAAACAGCTTTTGATAAAATCCAACACCCCTTCTTGATAAAAACCCTCGAACATCTAGGTATACAGAGAACAAACCTCAAAATAGTAAAATGCTATGTATGAGAAACCCATAGCCAGCATACTCCTAAATGGACAAAATTGGAACCATTTCCCCTGAAA
>NW_006958856.1:0-7514 GCF_000164805.1 Carlito syrichta
CATTATTTATTTATTTAAGAGATGGAGTCTTCCTGTGTTGACCTCAAACTTCTGGGCTCAAATGCTCCTCCCTCCTCAGTTTCCTGAGTAGCTGGGACTACTTCACCACACCCAGAAATAAGGTCTTTGAAGGTAAAATCTAAGCCGCGACCTATACGAGTGCGGCCAGGCGGCAAAATCGGCGCTGGCCCTTTAAGTGGCAAGACGTCCGATCACGTGTCCACCTGTCGCCGGAAGGGAAAGATTCGCTGCCGGCGGTATCCTGGCTCGTCGGAATTCGGTGACGCCACGTTCTCTGGTCTCTACCATCTGCAGCGGGCCGGAAAGCTTCCACCTCGACACCCTGTGCTCCCGGGCAGGCACGGGGAGTCGGGGACTGGGACGTCCTGGCGGCCTGAGTGGAGATGGCGGACTCCGGGGACTGGTTCAGGGGCATCCCGGCCATCACGCACTCCTGGTTCGCCGCCAGCCTCGCGGCGCCCTGGTCGGCAAGCTGAGCAAGCTCGCTTCGTCAGCCCGGCCTACCTCTTCCTCTGGCCCGAAGCCTTCCTTGCCGCTTCCAGGTGCTTTCCGGTGTGAGGCCGGCGACTCCAGGTGATTTTCAATTTTCAGCAATGCTTACTCTTTTGTTAACTTATGAATTTTTGTTTTTAAGAAAAAAAGGTGTTTGAAAGTAACTGTAAGCTGGAATTATTCTCTAGAGAACAATTTCATTGTATTTTCTCAGTTGTAAGACTGTGACACAAATTAAACCCATATCCATTAAGTACAGAAAATTGTAATGCTGTAAAGAACTGTAAAAGGTCATATGCTTTAAAGGTAATAGAGTTTTGAGATAGATAATTTATATCTACTCATATTTTATTCAATGACAACATGACATTTTATAAATGACTCACTTAACTGACCAGTGAATGTGCTTTCTTAAATAAGCTTTTTAAGATGGTATTGATGCTTTGGTATTAATTTGCTCATAATATTTGCTCCAGTTTATTTTTGGCAATATCTATGTATAATTTTAATTTTAAAATTTGCAAAAACACAGTTTGAACAATATCACATATACTGGACATCTTTCTCAAGATCTTGGACATCTTTCTCAAGATCTTGGCGAGATTACAAAAATACAGTACTAAGATTACAGAAATTTTAAGTTACCATCTTGTTCATAAAACTCTGACTTAAACAGATGTCAGAAAGTTTAATATCTGCTTTTTAAAGGTAATTATAAAATAGATTTTATGTTTGTTAGTATGTTGTATGCCTACATTAACTGGTTCGTGGATTTCTGTGGCTGCCTGTCTGTATAACAGAAAGAGAGCAGGTAATGCTCATCAGAGTGGACAGGCTTTAATGTCTACAAGATGGAAGATAAAACATAGACTTCTGCTTGAATTAAATGAGCCATTGATGTAATTTCATGCATGTCATGTCCAGTATACATTTATTCCACGTTTACTTCTGCCATCACTTCTTCTGGTCTTGATAAGATAATTTTGGTACAGTTGATTTATAATCTACAAATTACAACTGTTACTTTCATTGTGAATGTATAGATTTTTGTCTTTCAAAACTACATGCCCCCAACTCTTGTTATTTTGAAAAGTAAAATCAGGAACGTCTCTCTTCTCTCTACTCCAACTCTTGTTATTTTGAAAAGTAAAATCAGGAACCTCTCTCTTCTCTCTCCTCCCTCTCTCTCCGTCCTCCCTCTCCCTCTCTCTCTCCCTCTCTCCCCTTCTCTTCTCTCTCTCTCTCTCTCTCTCCCTCCCTCTCTCCCCCCCTCCTCTCTCTCTCTCTCCACTCTCATTCATGCTCTCCAAAAGTAAAAAATTTGAAAATGCCCCTTTTATACTCTTTGGCCTCAAAGGCTGAATGGTGGCAATTATTGACTGCAGGATCATGCTGAGATAATGAACTCTGTTTTTATACACACACACACAATATTTAGCAGTGCTTTAATATCGTGTAAAATATTTTCATCAGTGTTTTCTTCTGCTGAAATGCAACACCTAAGGAATTATATTTTTAAAAACTTGCGTGCAGACTCATTATGGTTTTCTGTGAATTCGTGCCTTTTGTTTATTTGATATTATACTAGAATGGCATGTTCTACTTATATAACTGTCCCAGGTTAGTAACTGTAATTCCCAGCCTCAAAACAACTCTTCATACATGTTTCAAATTATAGAAGCAAAAGCTGCAACTCAGAGTGATTAGATAGTTTGCCAGTTATCACACAGCTCATAAATGGCTCAAGGGACTTCAGCTCCTGAGCATGTTGCCCTTCCCACACAGTGAGCTCAATTGTACCCTCTGTGCTTATACAATCAGGCTTTCAGAGCTTTGTGAGGTGTATTGACAATTTTCCTCTGCACTAAATGAATTCTGATTGCTAAAACTTTGAAGTCATTGTGCTTTTCACATATCAGCTGCTGCCTTCTGCATTCTTGGTTGATCCCAGTGGGGTTTTCTTTGTGTTCATTTGCCTCAGGGCAGCTGAGCACTGTTGGAGGATATCAGAAAACAGAAAAGTTTGGTAATACTTTAAAAGTTCACATTGACCAACCTCACATAAGCCCTTAGCAGAGACTGGTGATTCTACTGTCCTTCTCCTGCCTCCTGGTTTGTGCAAAAAGGTCTTCAAAGCTTCTGCACTAGCGGATGTTTGATCCATCTGCCCTTCTCCTTACTGTGAGCAGATGACCCCTGTTTTTACCTTACAGGAAAAATAAAAGCTACCAGAAATAAATTCTTCAGGGTATATTCCCAATATAAATCACTGTATAAAAAAGATACCTCCACACATATGTTTATCACAGCATTGTTCACAATAGCAAGAACCTGGAACCAACCATGCTGTCCATCAAAAGATGAGTGGATTTAAAAAATGTGATACATATACATGATGGAATACTATGCAGCCATAAAAAAGAACAAAATCATGAATTTCACAGCAACCTGGATGGAACTAGTGTCTATAATACTGAGTGATCTCTTACAGAGACAAAGATCTGAGTATCATATGTTCTTGCTTATAAGTGGACCTTGAACATCTATCTTAATACTATAAGAAAAGGATTGACAGTGGCAGGAAACTATGGGGGTGGTCAGGGAGGGGAAGGTTGGTGGGATTAACGGTAGTCAATATCTGTCTGGGGACGGGGGGGTCACCCTTTATCAACAAGGGTGCCTGAATGCTGCATATTTGTATACCTAACCCTTAACTGTACTCCACAATTTTAAAATAAAAAATACGTTTGGAAAAAAAGAAATAGATCCTGTCAATTTTCCTGTCAGCTGTCATAGTCAAAATTTCTTACTGCTACATTACAAAGTAACTTATATTTTGTTGAATGCTTACAATATGTAAGCTTTATCCTAGGCACTTTGGACACAGATATGATGAAACCATACTATTTTCCTATCATTCTATAGTAGAGACAGAAAATAACCTTATATATAAATGCATTGGTCAAGGTTATCCAAAGAAACAGAACCAGTCAGAGATAGATAGATAGATAGATAGATATGATTAATAGGTATAATAAGAGATATAGGCATACTCTTGGAGATATTCTGGGTTCAGATCCAGACCACTGCAACAGAGTGAATATCACAGTAAAATGAGTCATAGGAAATGTTGATTTCCAATCATATAAAAGTTATGTTTACACTATAATGTAGTCTATTAAGTGTGCCATGACATTTTTGTCTAGAATAAAGTGCATGCCTTATTTTAAAAAACTTTGGATACAATGCCAACAATCATCTGAGCCTTCAGAGGACCTTAATCATTTTTCTGGTGAGGGTCTTAACTCGATGTTTATGGCTGCTGCCTGATCAGGGTACTGAGTGCTGAGTGCTAAGATGGCTGTGGCAATTTCTTCAAATAAAATATCAATACAGTGTGCCACATTATTGATTTGTCCTTTCAGAAAATATAGCTCACAATGCTGTCTTATAACATTTTACCCTCAGTAGAACTTTCAAAATTACAGTCAGTTCCCTGAGACGCTGCCACTGGTTTATCAACTAAGTTTATGCCATATTATAAATTATTTGTTTCAGCGTGTTCACAGCATCTTCACTAGGAGTAGATTCCATCTCAAAAAAACCACTTTCTTTACTTATCCTTAAGAAGCAATTCTTCAGTCATTTACATTTGATCATGAGGATTTAGCAATTCTGTCACATCTTCAGGCATCACTTCTAATTTTATTTCTTTTACTATTTCTTTTAGATCTCCTGTTACTTCCTCCACTGAAGAATTGAACCCTTCAAAGTCATCTATAAGGTTTGGCATCAGATTATTTCTGTGAATGTTGATATTTTTACTTCCTCTCCTGAAACCAAATGCTTTTAATGGCATCTAGAATGATAAATTTTTTCCAGAGGTTTTTAATTTACTTTGTCTAGATCCATCAGAAGAATTACTGTCTGTGGCATCTATAACCTTATGAAATGCTTTTCTTCAGTAATGAAATTTGAAAGTTGAAATTACTTCTTGATCCTTGTGCTGTAGAATGAATGTTATATTAGCAGGTATGGAAAGAATGTTAATTTCCTGAAAATCTCCATCTGAGCTTTTGAGTGACTATGCATTGTCAATGAGCATTAACATTTTGAAATAAATCTTTTCTTTTTTTTTTCTGAAAAGTATGACTCTTCAAGATTTTTTCGTTTTAATTTTAAATATGTGGGGTTCAATTTAGGGTTAGGTATACAAATGTTCATTATGCAGGTACCCTTGTTGATAAGGTGTGTACCCCTTCCCCTGGCAGTTTCCACTGCTGCCAGTCCCGCCCCAGCCCTCCCCTGGTAGTTGGCCACTACTGCCAATCTCTTTCTTATATTATTATGATAGTAGTTCAAGGTCTGCTTGTGAGTTAGAATATGTGATACTCAGTTTTTGTTTCTGTGATAGATTACTCTGTATTATAGCCTCAAAGTCCATCCAAGTTGCTGTGAATTTCTTAATTTTGTCCTTTATGGCTGCATAATATTCCATCATGTATATGAACCACATTTTAAAAAAATCCATTTCTCTTTTGATGGGCAGCATGGTTGATTTCATGTTTTTGCTATTGTAAATAATGCTGCAATAAACATGCATGTGCAGGTATCTTTCTTGTAGAGTGATTTCAGTTCTTATGTTGTATATTCCCAGTAGTGGGATTGTGGGCTCATATGGGAGGTCAACTTTTAGATCTTTTAGGAGTTGCCACACTGTTTTCCACAGAGGCTATACAAGTTTACGATCCCACCAACAATGTACTAGAAGTGTTCCCTTTTTGCTGCATCCTCTCCAGCATCTGTTGTTTTTTGAGTTATTGATGATGGCCATCCTGACTAGAGTTAGGTGGTATCTCAGTGTGGTATTAATTTGCATTTCTTTGATGACTAGTTAGGCTGAGCATTTTTTCATGTATCTTTTGATTATTCCAATGTCTTCTTTCAAGAACTGTCTATTCATATATTTTGCCCACTTTGTAATGTGGCTGTTTGTTTTTTTATTTCCAGCACATTTGAGTTCCTTGTGGATCCTAGATGTTAGGCTTTGTGAGATATACAGATGACAAATATTTTTTTTCAGTCTGTGGGCTATCTCCCTACTCCCTCAATGGTTTCTTTGGTTTTGCAGAAGCTTCTTAGTTTGATGAGCTCCCACTGGTCAATCTTATCTCTTATGGCATGAGCACTTTGGAGTTTGATCAGAAATTGGTTGCCAATTCCAAACCTTAGCTGGATTTTTTTTAGATAACTTGCTTCCATCAGGGTGTCTCCTGCATTTTCTAAGGTTCTTATAGTTTGAGGTTTTATGTTTAGGTCTTTGATCCATTTAGAGTTGATTTTTGTGTATGGTGATAGGGAGGGATCTTGTTTCTGCCTGTGGTCAGTCAGTTTTCCCAGTACTATTTACTGAATAGGTTCTCCTCTTGCCAGTGGTTGATGATGGAGGCTTTGTCAATGATGAGTTGGTTGAGAAATTGAGGTTTTGCTTCTGGAATCTCTATCCTGTTCCACTGGTCTGTATGCCTTTTTTGTACCAATACCAGGCTGTTTTGATTGTTGTAGCTTTATAATAAAGCTTAAAGTATGGAAGTGTGATCCCTCCCACTTTGTTTTTTTGTTGACGTTGTTGTTGTTTTACTGAGGAGGACTATTTTGGCTATTTGTGGTTGTTTATATTTCCATATGAATTTCTGTATTGCCATTTCTAGATCAGAGAAGAATGCTGATGGTAAATTAATGGGTATTGTGTTAATCTGTAGATTGCCTTGGGTAGGATGGACATCTTAACAGTGTTCATTCTTCCAATTCATGAGCATGGAATATTTTTTCATTTGTTTATGTCATCTTTGATATTTTTGAGCAGTATTTTATAGTTTTTATTGTAAAGTCCCAAGATGGTGGCTGGGCGGAGCTGTGTGGGGCAGTGCAGGTCTCTGCCCAGTCCTGGGACTGAGAAGATGGCACCTGTCAGTGTCTCATCACTGGCATTGGCCCTTTCTTCCAGATTTCCACCACCTGCCTTCTTCACAGTTCCTCTTGCTCGTGCCCGGTCTGCTGCTACACTGATGGCCTGGGCTGGGTGCCAGGTGGTAAGGGGTGGCTGTTCTCTGCTGCCTCGTCTCAAGAGAGCCCCTAGTGTGGCAGATGACCCTGCATACCCAGTTATGCAATCTCAGGGCAATGGTGGGTTGCAGTCAACTCCAGAGTAGAGCCCTGGTTCCATGAACCCGAGTTTCCCCTCAGATGGACTTTCACTCACCCACCAGTACACACCCACTCATGGAAGAGTCTTTATGGAAACTTGCTTTTGCAGACTCTCACATTCCAACCTGTTTTATCACTATCTTGCTCAGAAACCCGCCAGGCTTTTTTTCTGAGGAGAAGCCTCAAAGGTGTTGACTTCCTTTCTCTAGCTATTGGCCTTAGCTGGATTTTTTTTAGGTAACTTGCTGCAACTTCTACACTAGCACTTGTTGCTTCACCTTGCACTTCCATGTTATGGAGATAACTTATTTCCCTCAACATCATAAACCAACTTCTCCTAGCTTCAAACTTTCCTTCTGCAACTTCCTTACCTCTCTCAGCCTTCAGAAAACTGAAGGAAGTTATGGTCTTTCTCTGGATTAGGCTTTGCCTTAAGGGAATCTTGTGATTATTTTGATTATTATTATTTTTTTTTTAACCTAAACTGCTGACAGTTTCTCTATACCTGCAGTAAGATTTTTTTTTTTTTAAATAATTTTTGTGTTTACTGGAATACCACTTTTCATTTTCTTCAAGATTTTTCCTTTGCATTCACAGTTTGGCTAATATGTGGTACAAAGGCCTAGCTTTTGACTTATCTCAGCTATTCATACACCTTCCTCACAAAACATTTCTAGCTTTTGATTGAAAGCAAAAGGTATAGGACTCTCCATTTTACTTGAACAGCTAGAGGGCATTGTAGTGTTTTTAATAGCCTCATTTCAATATTGTTGTGTCTTAGGAAGGTAAGGCAG
>NW_006958857.1:0-794 GCF_000164805.1 Carlito syrichta
CATGAGGGGTTGTCAGCACCATGGGTTTTATCTGACATTTTATACTATCAAAACTAAAATAAAGTTTATTTTAGGAAGACAGTTCATCTGGCAGTTTCTAAGTAAAAATGGAAGAAGATTATCAAGAATGTATAAGCGATAGTAGACTAGTTATTCATTATGAGTATGGCATTGAGGTTTAAGAAGTACAGCATGGCGATCCAGTAACTATATTACAAATGATTAGGACGGAAGGTAAATTTTCTTCTTATTCTTTATACTCTAAGTGGATGAGTTTGAATAACGAAATTTCTTGGTTAACAGTAGAATTAATTTTTAAGTTGGTTTTTAATAACCTCCTCTAGGATTTTAGTATTACATTAATACAGAATTGCTTTTATAGATTTTTTTTTGAAAATTAGTGATTCTATTTTTTAAAAAAACCAAATGATTTTAAATATTCAGAATTGTTAGCAAATTCTGCCTTTAAAAATGGACTACAGTTATTAACAATTATTTAGAGATGCTTAAAGGTCTAAGAACAGACTCTATCAAATAGAGGCAGGGAAGAAAACCCTCAATTTATATTTGAAGGTGCTTCTTTGTACTTTTCTGTCTGAAATTTTATTTCTATGCTTATGGCTTTGTAATAATTTTTTATTATAGCAGCCCCATGTGGTGGTACATAAATCTTGTTCCAATTACTAAATTTAGGCAGACAGTGTTTTAGGTCATTAAGCCAGTGGAAACCTTCATTTTCCACCTTGACCTTGGCATTACATGCTCTTTGTAACACTAAGCCCTGTTGTCTCTGA
>NW_006958858.1:0-806 GCF_000164805.1 Carlito syrichta
CTACCTCTTACCCGAACTCTCACTGTAAGAAACTCTGACTTGCTTCTTGACAAGCCTGCACACTCCAGTCAGGAAGATTATTTACTTCCCAAATTCAAATCTGTTTATATCATGTATCTATTAAATTATCTCAATGGCTTTCAGATAAAGAACAAAATCTCTACTACAGATTTCACAGAATTTAAAAATTGCAGGTGGAGATTTACTGATAGGTTGTAGAATCAACTTGATAGATCATGCGAATGTTAAAAAAACCCTCCCACCCACGAAACATACACATATAACGTGAGTCTAAACCGAACAGTTCATGAACTGTTACCTACTTTTGCTACAAGAAAAGCACTCTGATACATCCTGCTTTATTCTGTCCTTTCATTTAAAAAAAAATGCTCTAGCAAACTGATTTCTAGACACGAATACACATTGATGTGGGCACTGGGCTATGATATAAAAAGTATTTCTTACATTATAAAAAAAATGGTTGAGGTCTCTGACCTGCTATGCCCTGGATGGTCTGGCCTTTACTATCTCCCCATTGTCATCTCACACACGTTTCTCTCGATTCAGGTCCTGTAGCATACTGGTTGTAGTGTCTGTGTGTTCCTCAGCCTGTTGTTTCTCGACCTACTGTTCCCCAACCATGCTGTGTGCACTTTTACCAAAGTCTTCGTGGATGCCATTCCCTCTGCCTGGCACTCGCCAGTTCCCTGGCTCATTCCAGTGTCTCTCAAAGCTCATGTGAAACGTGCTTTCTTTAGGAAACCTTCTCTGACCTTCACTAGCTCAGATCCTTCTCACATGCTCCC
>NW_006958859.1:0-792 GCF_000164805.1 Carlito syrichta
TCAGTGTATTGTTTTATGACTACAGAGAATACATAGAAACATAGTGGTTCTATAACTCTATAAGTCTATTTTTTCATTCTCTGCCTGTTTTGTTTTGTCTTACTTAATTTTCAGCAATTGTATTTTCCTCTAGGGAAGAAAATACATGACTTTGAAAATCTCATTCAGACATTTTCTTTCTGACCTTCAAATCAGCTCCTGCAATAAGCATTGAGTAGACTGTGTTCTGAATGCTGTTTTGATGGTATCTTTGCTCTCTCACTAGAATGTTCATCCTGTGAAAGTGTCAGCAGCTCCTCATTGTGTATGTGGCTCCCTTCAAAGCACACCTGTAATGTGGGAAGATATCAACTCATGCTTGTGAAATGTTGGGATCAATCATATTATATAATAGTGAAGAATAATATCTGATCAAGAAATTCTAGGCTGGGTGCAGTGGCTCACTCTTGTAATCCTAACACTTTGGGAAGCATAGGCAAGAGAATTGCTTGAGCCCAGGGGTTCAAGACCAGTCTAGAAAACTTGGAGAAACTTTCTTTCTACAATAAATAAAAAAATTAGCCAGGTGTGATGGGCATGTCTGTGGTTCCAGCTACTTGGAAAGCTGAGGAAGAAGGATCTCCTGAACCTACAGGTCAAGGCTGCGGTGGCCATGAGCATGCCACTGGGCTCCAGCATGGTTGACAGAGTGAGACTCCAACTCAAAAAATTAAATATATTCTATGTTTGTACCCATTCATGCTTTGTAGAGAGATGTTTGATTAGATGAGATGCATCATTTTGCTATGAGTA
>NW_006958860.1:0-5993 GCF_000164805.1 Carlito syrichta
TCTTTCACCATATATGGAGTTGTCCACTTTAGATTCATAAACGCACTCTCTCCATTTTGGATACCCAGTGTCTCGTTGGATGAGTGACCAGTCCTTCTCAGTACTGTTAAGAGAGCAAATGGGTATGTTAGATGGGGCAAAGTTCTTGTGACACGACGGGGGTCAGTTCCTCCAGGCATTAACATTTTCATTTGCCAATCTTCTCTGTTATTGCTTTGGGTAGGACTATTAGTGATTAAAGACTTTAAAATAGACTTTAAACAAGGTGCTCTGAAATTGCTGAAGGTTGAATTTTCATAAAAACAAACAAGCCGTTGAACAAGAATGTCCTTCATAAGAAAAATCATTATTAATAACATGTTTTGTTTGAGCATAAGATAAAGCAGTTTCCCTCATTAACTGGTGAGAGTCAGTAAATATATTATTTCATTATCCCAAGTAACCGGCTGAAATGTTGGAGGATTGGGCATATAGGACCAATAGGTTTTATTGGCATCAACTCTGTAGACTGGACCGGTTTGAGTCATAAAAATAGCTAATGTAACCAGAAATATTGTTGCTGGGTTAATAGGGATATGTTGAGAGGTTACCATTTCTCCTGCTTCTTCAACTAAAGAGTCCATTTGTTCCCATGTTGGTAGTCGTGAATAGCGAGCACTGAAGACAATACATCTGGTAGCTTGTCATCTTGTACAAGACAGCCAAGGATAAGGAATATTCTCACTCTGTGGAGAAATATTTCTCATCTGGTGGCTCAAAGTTCCTCCCTTCTTGGATGAATCATGCTGAAGTTGTGGCTCAGCAAGCAGTGGCGTTCCTGAAGCAATGAGGAAGTTTCCTCCTCCCAGTGACTAGCAGGCACATTGTCACATCTTGTGTTTCTCTGAATTGGTAGTATCCTCACCACTCGTTTTGGTCATTGGGTCAATGCAGGTGTGTCAGATAAATCGATCAGGAATCCAAATAGGAGTAGATTCGTTCTATGTATATATGCAAGCATATCCCCTCCCACTGATTAGCAATATGTCAGGCCCTCTCCATTGGCCTGTAAGGAGATCCTTCCTTTTTATCATAGGTTTAACATTTTCTTTTGGGTTCCAGTGTCTAGTCATAGTTGAGTTGTCCAAAGAATTTAAATTTAATTGATTTATAACAAATAAAGCATTATTTAAAATATGGTGAGGAGAGCTATACTTAACCCCCTCACTATTAATTTATTTATTTGATTTTTTAAAGTTTGGTGGTCTCTTTCAACTATGACCTGACCTTGTGGATTGTAAGGAATTCCTGTGGAATAAGAAATATTAAATTGGGAACAAAACTGTTGGAAAGATTTACATGTATATGCAGGACTGTTATCAGTTTTCAGTTGCTTTGGTATACCTGGCTGTGAGAAACAAAGGAATAAATGTTGTACCACGTCCTTCTAGGCTTCTCCAGTTCTTGTTGAAGCTAAAATAACATGAGAAAATGTATCCACAGTAACATGCAAATAAGACAATTTCCCAAAGCTGGGAAAGTGAGTTACATCCATTTGCCATAGCACATTTGGTTTTAGTCCTCGGGAGTTAACTCCTCCTGGAGCTGGAACAGGATGGTACAAACTGGACAATTTTTAACGATTTGTCTAGCCGTTTCCCTGGGTAAATAGAAACTGACAACATAAGGCAGTAGCATTCTGATGATGAATTTTATGAGAAAGTTGAGCCTGAGTAATTGCCTCGATTTCTACTGCAGCACATACAGTAGACTTAGTTAAGGTATCAGCTAATTGATTGCCTTGGTGCAAAGGTCCTGGGAGGCCAGAATGTGACCTAATATGGCCCACAAAAAACTGTTCCTTTCTGTTGTTAATTAGTTGCTGTAATTGAATCAATAGTTCCAATATTGTAGATTTGTTAACCAGAATGGTAGCTGTTTCCATATGAGAAAATAGTCCTTTAATATAACAAGAATCCGTATATAAATTAAATTTAGAGTCTTTTAAAGTTGTAAAAGCATATATAACTGCCATTAATTCTGTTTTTTGTGCTGAAATTTCTGAGGTATGCAGCACATGAGACTCATTATTAATGATTGCTACAGCTTTCCCATTAGAGGAGCCATCAATAAAAACCAGGGCTGCTCCCTCAAGGGGAACTAGAGGAACAGTTGTGAGGAAAAATTATAGGATTTTGTTTTACAAATTGTAACAGTGGACTTTCGGTAAATGAAGCAATACTTGTCCCCTATAATCAGTTAGGGCTACCTGCCAATCATCACTAGTTTGAAACAAAGTCTGAAATTGAAATATATCATAAGGAACAATTATATTGTGTACATCATGTCCAAATAGTTCAACGCTTCTTTGTCTTCCCTTGGTTACAAGTAAAGCTACTAAATAGGGATGGGAAGTCAATATATTTTAGAGATACCAGCGGATGGAGCCATTCCATCAGTCCTTCTTGCCTCAGACACCCTGTGGGAGTATGGAGAGTAGCCAGAATAATTAAGTCCCAAGGTAGGCGGTAATCTATTCCCTTAACTTTTTGAGACTCAATAGCCTTTTCCACAAGGGACAAGGCATCCTTGACCTCCAATGTTAAAATTCTCTTAGAATTGGGAGAAGAGTCCCCCTGCAAGATATTGAATAAAGGTTTTAAATCTGATGTGGTAATATGTAAGCAAGGTCTAATGCAATTAATATCTCCCAACAGTTTTTGGAAATCATTTAATATTACTAAGTGATCTTTTCATAACAGCAAAAGTTGATGACTCACTGTTTGTGTGTTTAACACACAGCCAAGATATGTGAAAGGAGCATTGGTTTGAATTTTTTCAGGAGAAATTTTCAAAACACAATCATGGAGAGCAGTCACAGTTTCATTAAGCATTTCATGTAACTGGGCTCGGTGGCTCAGCCTGTAATCCTGCGGCTTTGGGAGGCTGAGGTGAGTGGATTGCCTAAGCCCGTGGGTTCAAGACCCGCCTGGGAAGCAAGACTTCAACTCTACAATAAATAAAAAATTCAGCCCGGCATGGTAGCGCATGCCTGCAATTCCAGCTACTTGGAAGGCTGAGGTGGAAGGATCGCTAGAGCCCAGCAAGTCGAGGCTGCAGTGGCTGGGAGTGGCCACTGCATTCCAGTCTGGGCAACAGAGTGAGACTCCAACTCAAAAAAAACGGCACGAATTTTGTGAGCCAGCAAGATGTCATTCATATAATGGATTAAATAGATAACAGGATATTGGCTCCTAATACCTTGCAAAGCAGTGTCCACATACTTCTAGCACAAGGTAAGGCTGTTTTTCATACCTTTTGTCAAGATCTTCCATTGATATCTCTGAAAAGGTTGTGTTAAATTGGACGAAGATAAACTGAATGCAAATCTTTTACAGTCATCCAGATTTAAAGGTATAGTAAAAAAAATCCTGTAAATCAATAACTATAATATTAAAGTAAATAGTTATAGCAGCCAGAGATGGAAGTCCAGGCTGTAACGCCCACATGGGTTCCATAGTGGCATTGATAGCTATTAAATCCTGCAGAAGTCTCCATGTACCAGATTCAGTAGGCTGAAACCAGTGGCCAGTTCCAGGCCATGGGCTAAGACCTGCCCAGAAATCTCGGCAAGTCCTCATTTCTACCCTCCACTAGAAATGAACCGGCCGTGGTGGGACACGTCTGTAGTTCCAGCTCCTCAGAAGGCTGGGGAAAATCTCGCCAGAACCCCACAGACTGAGTCTGCGGTGACTGGAAGAGAGCCACCTTGTTCCAGCCTAGGTGATGGAGTGAGACTCCAACTCAAAGGAAAAAAGGAAGAAAAAGAGCATCTATTTGTGTATGGAGTTGGGATCATCATGAACAGACAGAGATCATTTGGGAAGGAGGCCCAGTCTTGGGCCTAGTGTTTACAAAAGACTGTCAATGGGCAGAAAATAGGGCTGTGGCTTTGAAAAGCAAAGGCAGTGGACAGCTGGAGTTCAAGAGTTTGAGACCAGCCTGGGTCATGTAGCAAGACCTCATCACTCCCCAGAACATGAAAACTGGAGTCACGTGTGGTGATGTCCCCGGTACCAACTATGCGGGATGTGGTGACCTCTGTCCCAGGGCATTTCTTTGCACTGCCCACACTGACAAACGTACGAGTCCAGGCCAGGCACTATGGTTCAAGGTTGTTAGCCCCACGTCCTGGGAGGCAGAGGTGGGAGGCTGCCTGAGCCCAGGGTTCGGGCGACATGGCCAGACCTCATATTGGTGAGAGGTCTCCAAAATCTGGCCAGGTGTGATAGCCCACAGAGTCCTGACTGCTCAGGGCCAAGGCAGGAGAATCACCTGAGCCCTGCTGGTCGAGGCCCCAGGAGCCACGATCATGACCCTGCACCCAAGCTCGGCAGACAAAGACTCCAGCACACAAAAGACGCCTCCCACGTGCGTCACGATGGGTATCCACAGTTCCCCAGGGAAAGATCTGCGTGGATGGGGGACGATGGTGTGATCAAGAGGAAGGAGCCCCTCCCCACACCTGAAGGTGGAAAACAGGGCGACCAGAACTTGAGCTGGCCACAGCATTGCTGGACCACCTTGACCACTCTGTGCCACAGCTCAGGGCCATCTGTTCTGTGAGTTCACACACATCTTTCCTGTGGGGCACGAATGTGGAGGGTGGAGGCAAGCCTTCTGGGTTGCTTGGCTGAAGGCATGGGATGGACGTGCCCCGTGGTCACCTTTGAAATCTACCACTAGTGACAGGCCAATCAGCACATTGTCCTCTCCCATCCCTGAGGGTGAATCCTCTCACTGGGTGGCAGGGGTGGTGGTGAAGGTGGTGGTGGTGATTATTATTATTTGGAGTCAGATTCCCACTTTGTAAGACCAAAGCACAGGGGCATGCTCACACCCACCGCAGACTCCACCTGCCAGGTTCAGGTGATTATCTCACCTCGATCCCCACAGTGGCTGGAAACACAGGCCTGTGCCACAACACCATGATAATCTTTGGATTTATTTTTTATGGCCGATACAAGGTCTCACCACATGTCCCAGATTGGTGTCTAAGCAGCAGGCTTCTGCTGCCCACTCACCTGGTCCTCCGAAGGGCCAGGATGCCAGACTGAGTTCCTGAGCCCAACATGTGGTGGTGGTGGTGGTTGTGGTTGGTATTATTAATATGAGTTGGAGACCCACTCTGTAGACCAGGCCGTAGCACTGGGGCCCGCTCTTGGTCACTGTGGCCTTCACCGGTTGGGCTCTGGGGATCCTCCCACCACAGCCTTCCAAGTGGTATGAATGAAAGGCCTGGGCCACCAAACTCGGCTGATTTTTTGGTCTTCTTTTAAAGATGAGGTCTCGCCAAGTTGCCTGGGCTGGTCTCTAACTCAGGGACTCAGGCCATCCTCTCGTCTTGGCCTACCAGAGAGATGGGATGAGAGGCATGAGCCCATGCACCCAGCCTCCACACCACTCTTGGGGACCACTGTGAGACCCGCTCCCTTCTGACATCCTGGGACACTAGAGAAGGTGGCCATATTCTCTGCCGAGCCCTTCACGGGGAGAGCACCTGGTGCATAGCCCTGTCTCTGCCAGGTGGCACTCACCACCACACTCCTCATTCCCCAGGGTGGACCAGCCTGCTCCTCAAAGGGGGTGCCTCGGTGAAAGGGACAGCATGACTCTCAAACCTTCGGTGGGGCAGTGTCGGCCGGGTGACTCACACCTGTCTTCTCGGCACTTTGCGAGGCCGAGACAGGACGATGACCAGAGCCTGGGATCTTGAGACAAGGCTGGAACCATAGCAAGTCACCACCACGACCCAAGCAAAACCTGGATAACCTTGGGTGAAGGCAAGACTCGGAGGGAGGATCACCTCTGTGGCACAGTTGAAGACCAGGAAGAAAGACCAGGATATCAACCAAGTGGAAAACCTGTTATCGCAGCAGTTTGGGATGCCAAGGCCACAGCATGGCCTGAGTTGGGGGTTTGAGATCAGTCTGGGCAACCTAGTGAGGAAAAAA
>NW_006958861.1:0-4172 GCF_000164805.1 Carlito syrichta
TCCCTCCGCATCCCTGGTTCCTATACTTATGATCAGACCCTCTGCAGAGTCCCCCTGTTACTGGATTAGGCACTCACCACCCTGGGTCTCCAAGCTTCCTGGCAGCAGAATCGACAGGTGGTGGCCAGGAATCCCACGGCCTGGCTACGCCTTTCTTCTGTGTCCCTGAGCAGTGGTGAAATTTGGACTTGGGCTGACATTCCTTGATCTTCTGTCTATGGAGGTCGCTCCTGTGACAACTCTGCCTTTTTACAAGTCTGACCCTTCAGGCTGTAGCGGCAGTGTGTTCTGGGTAAATTGTGCCTTGAGCTACCCTGGAAAATAAAATTGTTGCCATACTTTCTAGCATGTTTCTGGTGTGGCTGTTGAACACACAGGTCCTGGGGGGGGGCATGGGGGGGGTGCTGTGTAGTGTCAGGACCCAGACTAAGATGGGTCACTTGGAGGCTTCCTGGTCTGAGATCATGAAGAAAATTGGCATCTCCCTGCAGAGGGCATCGCCTGGTGACAGGCGTGGATAGTGGTCCAACTCTCCAACCTACATGGAGCCATCATGAGATCCTGCAGACAAAAGGACAATAGCTGTGAACTTACCACTGGGTCATAAAACATGCTTCTGCTGTCTTCTCCTAACCCATCTTCCCCCTGAGCCCAGCTCAGGATCCTGGGGCATCTTCCCCTTCCTCTTTCTCTCATTTTCTCCAGCAATAACACCCCACCTTCTGCACCCCTTAGTGGACTCCCATCTTGGCAAGGCCCTTAGACCTGGACCCAAAGCACAGGAAGAACCAGAAGAATCAGATTTAGTTACTGTCCCTGCCTCAGAACCCTGTGCTGTCACTGCAGTCTCCCATGTCTTGTCCATCTTTGGCTCTGGGAACAGATGATTGGAGCCTGATAGCTCATAAGAACTACCCTCCTACTACTATCAGCATTCACCCCTCCATCCCTAAGCTTTCTGTCAGCAGATCCTAGGCCCAGGGACAGGCTCACACTGGAGCATCAGCTACCAGCTTTTGGTGCCCTGGATCCCTGTGATTTCTTCTACAGAGATGCTTCTTTGTATGATCCTGTGTGAATAGTCACTATAACCATAAAACCTCTGTTTTTGCTTCAGTGACTAAATAAGAGAGGTTGTACCTTCAGAGCAGGGTTTAGTCATTTTTTCATGCCTTTCATCTTCCAAGAAAATGGTCCACCAATTTGAAATTTTTTCTCAAGGGGGTTTGTATGTTTGTATGGGGGGTGTGAGGAAGGGTCTGGGATCCAGTAATTGGACACATCCAGTAATTGGACACATGAGTTGGGCCTTTGGTGTTTTCACTTGGATGAGTAGGGGGCAAGTGATGTATACAGGGCCCACCAAGGAGAAGCTTGGCCCATCTTTAACTTGCCCACATGCTCTCAACTCCACAAAATAGACCCAGTTAAAACAGCATCACAAGGGAAGCCCTGAGATCTGCATTTAACCTAGGAAGTGCTTGTGTTCCATCGCCCAGACTCCTATTCTATGGGAGCCCATAACAGAGCCCTTATGGCATCAGCACTTTCCTCAACCCCACCTCCTTGGTCTTTCCTTCTTCCACTGGCCTCTCCTACCCTGCTCCAAGCACACCTACCAGCCCAGACATTTCCTTTCCCAGGAGCCCTGAGCAAATCCCAGCAAGTATCCCTTCTGCCTCCTCCAACTAACCCCAACCCTTCTGCTCAACACCTGTGACCCTGATGATCTACTCCAAGAGCCCAGGGTAGAGAGTGAAGGCATTGGAGGCCCAGAGAAAGGAAAACAACCACCCACCCATCCAGCTCTATAGTCAGCTCTACCTCCTTCTGATTCCTACCCTTGTCTGGGGGATATACACAGGTGTCTTCCCTCCTTTTCATTACCCTAAAATGGGAATATAACTAGTACCTTATCAGGCTGCTGAAAGCAATTACTGACTTCAGGAACAGGCCCAGCACTTGGTTCAGCACCACAGGGGAGAAATACCTAGGAACCCTCTCTCATTCTGCACTTTCTGTATTCAAGACACATCAGGACCCCAGAGTCTCTGAGTTGTCTTAGCCAGTAGTATTATAGATGTCAATTTTCTTCATATATAGAAATATGAAACACTAATATACAATCTTAATAGACATAGCATTACCTACCAAGCTTTTCTACATCTTCTAGCTACTTCATGAAACTTTTTCATTTCATTTAACAAGGCAAACCTCCCAAATGAAATATAAGATTTTTAATTTCCATTTTTTGTCTGTTACATATTTCCCAGCTCTTAGTTTTGGCTACAATCATACTGGATTAGAGGGAATATGAGTATGCTGGTTGGTAAACTGTAGGGATCAAGAAGAGACACTTTGTAAGTTTTTCTTTAAATTTTTTTTAAAATTTTAAATATGTGGGGTACAATTCAGTGTTATATATACCCATGTTCAGTATGCAGATGCCCTTGTTGGTGAGGTGTGCCCCCTCCCCTGGCAGTTTCCCACTACTGCCAGTCCCTTTCTTATAGTATTACAAAATTGCACATTGCAAATTTCATGACATATTTGTTTTACTATATTTTTCTACAAATTCAGTACTACTTGCAATCTATGAAATATGTATTTGCTTACAATGTGAAGATTGTGGTTAAAATCACTCAAAAATATCTGATGAATTTATGAGGAATGAAAAAAACGCAATTGTTTAAATATACGTGCTTTAAATCCATGCATTTGAACATGATTTAAACCATCTTTAAATAAACAGTATTTTTGAATATGAGTTGTATTTGGCTTTTCACCAAACAGGGAAGCTGAATGTTACTTTTTGGGGCATGAAGTTGAAATTTCCAACTAATGTGAGCTCCAAGTTGCCTTCAGTTACTTGCCATGAGGAGCTCTCCAGAAAGCAGTTAGGGAAGTAGTCACAAGAGTCATTTAATCAAGCAAGATGGAAGAGAGTAACTGAAGGACAAAAGGGAGGTTTATAAAACCAGGTCTTTGGCCGGGTCTGGTGCCTGTGATCCCAGCAATTTAGGAGGCCAAGGTGAGTGAACTGTCTGGGCTTGTGGGCTTGAGACCAGCCCGGGCAACTCGGTAGGACTTTGTCTCTACAATAATTCAAAAATTAGCTGGTTGCAGTAGTGCTTGCCTGTAGTTCTGGCCACTGGAAGGTTGAGGTGGAAGGATCACCAGAGCCCAGTGAGTCAATGCTGGGGTGGCCGTGAATGTGCCATTTTACTCTAGCCTGGGCAATAGAGTGAGACTCCAACTCAAACAAACAAACACAAAAAACACAAACAGACAAACAAAAAACCCCAGGTCTTCAAACCGACAGTGGATTACCTTGTGTGTTCTTTGCAACCTAATGACATCTATCTCATGCTCTGCAAACTCCACTACACTTTCCCAGTTTTAAAACATGTTGGCTCAATATATTGAGTGTAGAAGTACCAATGGTAGAACAGACCTCTCACCTGTAAGCTGTACTAGTTTGGGTATGAAAGTCTTCCCTTTTCTTGGTGGGTAGGAACAGGCTATAATCTCAGGCATGTGTCAGTAGGTTGTTTCCAGAAGCTAAAGGCAAAGGAGCTCTATTTGCTGGAAGCAGGGTGGTCTGAAATCCAACCCTTAGTGGCAAATCTCTCCAATCATTTTTATTTTGGGTCTAGTGAAGGAGCTTCTCTTGGGTCTTCAATTACATGGTCCTCATTGACGACACTGTTCTATATCTTCCATGGTATTTAACAACAGAAAAGGATTATTCGATGTGGCAAAGATGACTGAATGGCAATCTGAGTGTCTGTTACAGAACAGAGGATATGGAATCGGTGGCAGAGGTGCATCAGAGGCAGATACCTGAGTGCACAGAAGCAGGTATAAGGTACCTGTGAAAGAGAATGGATATGTGTCAATGATGGAAAATTTGCAACCAATGAGCTATGTTCCTAATATTCCTTCTATAGATTGAAAACATATACGCACAAAAGGGTAAGTAACACTTCCCACGATGTCTTGGTACAGGAGTCCACATTAAAAATGGAATGGACTCTACTTGGAGAAATCTCATTAGAAGCAGGAAAAGCAGAGGATAAAAGAAGAACTAAGAAGCAATTGCATAGAATCACACAACATGGGATTGGATTCCTGTGAAAAACACTGCAAATGGTGGCATGACTTCAACACCT
>NW_006958862.1:0-876 GCF_000164805.1 Carlito syrichta
CCATCATCCAGGCCACAATGTTGGCTAAGGTGGGAGGATCACTGAAGCTCACCATTTCTTGGCTGGCAGGGAACGAAGGTCGTGTCAGCAGACTCCAACCTGGGCCACAGAAACAGACCTGTCTTCGAATATAACAGAATCATATAGATTCTCAAGTGTGCATGGTGTGTTCACAGGTGATGGGCTTTAAAGCCAGTATAAATGAGATTCAAGGGACAGAAATTTCCCTGGGTGAGGTCTGTGTCCCTGGTCTTTCTTAGCAGAAGGTCCCCGAGCTGAGTCTGAGGGTCAGCCTGCCTGGGGTACATTTTTCACCTCAGAGCGGACAGCCGGCAGGAACCCGGCCAGGGAGACTCAGGAACTCCCACACCAAAGCCGGGACAGCCATTGGGGGTGTTGAGGCTGGAAGGTGCCAAGCTTGGGGTACCCTCACATGTGTGGGTGCAGGGGGGAAGTACTGAGGGCAGAAAGTTTGCACTAGAATGAATTACTTTCTTTCTATCTTTCTCTTTCTTTCTTTCTTTCTTTCTTTCTTTCTTTCTTTCTTTCTTTCTTTCTTTCTTTCTTTCTCTCTTTCTATTTTTCTTTCCTCACTAGGTTGCCCAGAATGCTCCCAAATTGCCCAACTCAGGCCATCCTCTCAGCTGGGGCCTCCCAAACTACTGCAACCACACTCTTTCCATTTGGACAACATCTTGGTCTTCCTGCCTGGTCTAGAACTTTGGACCAGATGAGAGCCTCCTGCCCAGGCCTACCCTCACCCACGGGTTTTCTGGGTTTTGCTTGCGCTCGTAGTAGGGGCTTGCTATGGTGTCCACCCTGGTCTTGAGCTCCTGAGCTCTGTCCATGTTCCATCTCAACCAGCGCGAGTACTAA
>NW_006958863.1:0-855 GCF_000164805.1 Carlito syrichta
TTTGACATGAGCTTCAGCAGGAGAAGTTGCTGAACATTTCCTTTCCTCTGTTTCCTCATTTGTATCTTCCCATTCTCTATGGTCAATGATATACAATTTTATTGCAATTGGAGTAAATGTTCTTTTTTTTATTCTTCTACTTTCAGTCATCCTCAGACATTTAGGCATTTCCATCCGAGTCACTCACAGAGAATTTGCCTGCTTTCTTTACAAAATAAAAAAGGGAGAAATGTCGGGGGCCATGACAATCTTGGAGCCAGCATGGGAATGGAATGAAGACAACTCTCCAGGAGGCAAGGCTCCGAGGAGATTCTGTGCAAGCGGCAAGGACCCATGGAAAGTCTTGACGAAAATTCTGCATGACTGCTCTTTAAGTTATGGCCATCACTATGTTCCCATTGTATTGTTTTGTGCAGGCTTCACAGGAATAGTTTGTTTAGTTACGTTTTGGGAAAAGGCGGCTGCTCGCATATCCATGATAAGTAATAGTTTCAATAGGAGTTCCTACATAACTTCCAAAAAACAATATGTCTGAACTAGATCCAAGAAAAACTATTAACAGGAACAGCATGACACAGAGTCAAGAAGAACAAACACAATCATCTGTGACACTAACTAGTCCTATGCTGTGTCTCGTTAACTGTTCCCAGAATTGTTCAAACAAAGAACCTCTGAAGCCGGGCTCGGTGGCTCAGCCTGTAATCCCACTCCTTTGGGAGGCTGAGGTGAGTGGATTGCCTGAGCCTGTGGGTTTGAGACCCGCCTGGGCAGCGAGACCTCATCTCTATAAAAATCAAAAAATCAGCCGGGCGTGGTAGCGCATGCCTGTAATTCCGGCTACTTGGAAAGCTGAGC
>NW_006958864.1:0-819 GCF_000164805.1 Carlito syrichta
ACCATGTGAAACCCCAGTTCAAAAACAGTAAATAAGTAAATAAAAAATAAACAGATAAAGAAAATAAAAATGAATGAACATAATGGGTAATGTCTTAAAACAAGTAAAACATTTTAAAAATCAAAAGGAGATAAAAAGTATTCTAGAGAAATGGTGACTATAAAAGGCAAAACACCAGGCTAATTATTAATCCAGTAATGCAAATGCATATGGGTATTTAGTATACCATAACAAAGATATCTCAAATCAGTAGGACAGTTTATTCAATACTCATGATACAATCAAGTTGGGGTAGAAATAAGTAATTTCCCCAGACTAATTTTCAAAGTGGCAAAAGTAGGTGTCTCTTTAGGAAGAGGGAGGAAGATGTATTTGAAACACTGAGAAATGGGTGAGTTTCCCCCTTTTATATCTCTCTAATGTTCTATAGTGAATCTGTTATTTCTGAGGTCTAAATGCCTGAGTTCAAATCCTAGCTCTCCTACTTTCTAGCTCTAAATCTACAACAAATTCTTAATATACTCTATTTCTTATCTAAAATGGGATGAATTTAGCCAGCTGATAACTGGCAGGGAATAAAATCTCAATCAATGTAACTTAGCAGGGGAAACAACCTAAGTGTCCAGCAACTGATGAATGGATAGGCAAACGGGGTATAGTAACACAATAGAATACTATAAAGTAAGGAAAAGCAATGAAATACTGACACTCACTGAACCTAGATACACCTTTAAGCTGTTATCCTCAGGGAAAAACCAGATATCAAGGTCACTGTTGAATTACTTTTATTTGAAGAAAGGGAAATCCACAGGAACTGGT
>NW_006958865.1:0-9906 GCF_000164805.1 Carlito syrichta
TCTCAGCTGCTCCAGCTTTACACACAACCAAGGACATGCCCAGGATGACATTGACCCCAAATTTGGACTTATTCTCAGTCCCATTCTGTTCGATCATAAATTTTTAAACTTTCTTGATCCACAATGTTTAGTTTCTTTTCCAGCAGGGCAAGGCCTAGAGTCTTGTTGATGTGTTCTACAGTCTTCAGGACACATTTCACCAGGTAGTGAGCTTTGTCTCCATCTCTTAGTTCCAGAGCTTCACAGATACCAGTGGAAGCCCCACTGGGCACAGTTGTCCGTAATTGGTCCTTGGCAGTGTGCAAGTCCATCTCCACTGTGGGATTGCCTCTGGAATCCAGGATCTCCTGGGCAAAGATTTTCTGCATGGTCGTAGCTGGGATGACTTCACTGGGGGTTTGGATGGAGCTGCAAGTCTAGGTGGCAGCTGGGACAGTGTCCAGATCTCACATTTCAACCAGGAAAGTTAATTAAACCTATTTAGAAGTCTTCACTAAAATCACTTTCATTGGATCACATGGCTTCACAAAGGAATTTTCTCTAAAACATGAACATTCTCATTTATAAATGTGTTAAGGAAACCCTAAAACTGTTGCCTAATAGTAAGTCAATCAATGAAAGTACTGCTTTTTTGTTAGTTCCAAAATCTCATATAAAAGATAAGATTTTATTATATATTATATTCAGCTGATTAAATTAAATAGCCTTTCATTTAATCATTTATACAGTATCATTTCCTGGTGTTTTCTGGATAATCTTATTATCTAACTTATTCACAATTTGGGGAGTAGTTATTCTCTGGTTTGTCATCTTCTTGACTTTGTCATGAAGGATTGATCTCTAACACTTTTTCCATCTATTTATTTTGAGTCAATCATGACCAGGGTTTATGTTCTTTCTGAGAACACCAACTGGCCTCAGTATTGGAAGACACCAAGTCCAGCAGATTGATTTGCCTCTAGTGGATAATCTCAAAGTATTCCTCAGCCTGGACTTGCATTTATGTTCATTTTCTGGGTTGGAAATTCTTCTATTAAGAATCAGAGGAGAGCCGGGCTCGGTGGCTCAGCCTGTAATCCTGTGCCTTTGGGAGGCTGAGGTGAGTGGATTGCCTGAGCCCACGGGTTCAAGACCCGCCTGGGCAGTGAGACCTCATCTCTACAATAAATTAAAAAATCAGCCGGGCGAGGTAGCGCATGCCTGTAATTCCGGCTACTTGGAATGCTGAGGCGGAAGGATCGCCGGAGCCCAGCAGGTCGAGGTTGCGGTGGCCGGGAGCAGCCACTGCACTCCTGTCTGGGTGACAGAGTAAGACTCCAACTCAAAAAAAAAAAAAGAATCAGAGGAGAGCATATTAGGACTCCCAGCACACTCACAGGGTTGACTTTGGGTGCTTGTTACTCTCACCCTTTTTTCTAATTGAATCTTTGCACAGAAATTATCTGCCATATTCCATTGAGATAGTGGTAAAACTCTCCTTGCCAGTTTTCATTTACAACTCAGTAAGGTAAGAGTCATCTATGTTGAAACAAACATGATTTTTACCCTCCCACTTAGAGGGAGATGCTTTCCACATCCTGTCTCTACAGGGGTGTCATGGAACCTAAGACCCCAATGACTGGAGCTGGTATTCACTGATCTGCATGTCCTGTGCAAGGTCATCAGCAGACTCCTCCTCAATGGCAAAAAGAAGCTCAGTGGTTCTGGCAATTCAAGGTGTTAGGGAAAACTGAGGCAGTGTGGGCCAGCACTGTGGGAATAAAGCAAAGATTTGCAAAGGTAAAACAAGAGAGTTTACTCACATTTAGAACATATCTAAATGCAACCAGCACTAAGATGCAGTGCTGTGAGGGCTGGTTGAGGTAGGAGAGCTTTTAAAGCTTTAATCAAAGAGGCAGGGTAAAAAAAATCTCCAGCAGCTGCATCCCTGAGTATTAATAACACCAGAGTTGTTTCCTCAGCGTTCTTGGGCAACCAGCCCTTGGCATTGTCAGGGCAATGTCTCAAGGTAGAACCAGAATGTACAACTCCACTGCCCTGTGACTCCAGGGCCTTCAGCCTCAGTGGGCTGGTGGGCAATCACAAAAGACAGATTGCTATTGGGTCAACCTGGTCCTGTATAGCTGGTAAACAAAGACCTAAAATAGAGAAGTAATCAGTGCAAGACATACTTGGGAGCTGGAATACAATGATTAATAACTACCTCCAGAAATCTGGTTCTGTTCTTTGCTAAAGTGGGAAGTGGTACAGACAGCTAGCAAAGTGTGCAAAAGCTTAAGTGATGCTAACATGCCTGTTCTCTAGCTAAGTTGTTCCATTTTGAATTCACCCTTCTACAAGACTTGACCTCTTTTTCTTTTTCAGTGTTTTTAGAGACCAGGGATTTGCAGTGAAGTTCACCATTCTGGTTTCACCCTGAGACACTCCACAGTACAGAGCCACTCTGTTAATCCAGCCAGGGAATGGACAAGGGGTGACTCAGAATCAGGCAGAGTGTGACCTAACATTGTTGTCCAACCACAGCTATGAGTTCTTCTCTTGTTCAAGACTCTCTGGCTTCTGATATTTGCACTGAATATAAGGAAGCATTCATCTGGGTGGTCGTCAGTCAGAACAAGCCATAAAATATGATTCTGTTTAGATGAGGCATCCAGGACAGTCATATTTATTCACAGCAGTTAGAAGGGTTGTGGTAAAATAATGGTGAAATTGAAAAAAGAGGAATTTTTGTATAATGGTTTAAAGTTTCCGTTTTGGCAAGGTTCCAATAAAATGGTGATGGCATAGGTGGATTTGTGAGATTCTCCAAATGTGAGTTTCCAAAAAGATTCTTACTTTTCTTCCCCCAACCCCCTGCCCACCGCCAGCCTCACTGGTCCGAGGCCCAGGGACCTTTGGTCCCACACAGGGCCAGATACTGTGGCCCCAGCTGCTGCTGCTCTACTATATGCAACTTCTGCTGCATGGGAGTCCCGGGTCTTTGCTCACTCCCTGGCTACATCGTCTCACCCAGCACCCAGCACCAAGCTGCTGGTCACCCTGGGAGGCTCTGGGTGCCCGCCCCGCAGAGATACTGGTCCCATTTCTGACTGAAGTACCCTGTGAGGGACCCAGGGCCATTCTCACCATCCACCACCTGCCCTTTGGAGCTTTGGAGCTCAGGAGCTCTGCGCCCACCCTGGCTGAGGCACTCAGTGTAGCGACCCCATGCTGGTGTAAGGGAATAGCCTATCTAAGGAAGTGCTGATTGGAGGCTCTCAGCTCCAGAGGAGGGAACTCCCGACCCCCTCCTCCACCCCAGCCTGCTGATGGCACCCCAGATCCAGTGCCCAGCTGTGCAGCTGAACCCCGCTGCCTCCCACTCCAGCACAGTCCATTACAGTGGATTGCACAGGGACCCAGATGGGACCCAGATGAGCAGAGAGAAAAGATCTGCAAAAAATGAAACTACCATCTCAGCCATTCTCCAGGCAGAGATTTGCATTGCCCCACCCACCTATCAGCTGCCTCCACCTCAGTTCCTAAGGTTACGTCGCTAAACAGGAGACAAAGTCCCTCCCCTGCTGAATCAGACAAAGGCAACATCACAGACTCGCAAGCTGCAAGTAAATCTAACTGCCTGCAAGGAAAACAAAGGGGAGAGGCTAGTGATCAGATCTCCTATTTGACTTTTGATTTTAGCATTTTGACTGTTAGTTTTGCTCACTTTTGTTTGCTTCCTGATTTACACTATCTGTTTCATGATTTTATTGGTCTGTCTCTGTGTAGCTACCAGTAATCTTTAGGGAATTTTGCTCACGTGTTTTTTTCACTTCTCTCTGGCCTTGTGTCTCCTTTCCACCTTTTAGTTGGTATGTATGTCTGTTTTCCCTCTCACTCTCCTCTCTTTCTAACTTTCTACTGACCCACCCCTTCCTCCATTATTTTCCTCTTCTGTACCACCTTTTGCTTCAGGGAACAAACTTACATACCGCTGCATAGACAGATTATAAGGCAGTGGGAAATAGGTTCCATTGTGCTCATACACCAGTTGGTGGATGCTGAAATCAGCATATAGATTCTGAATCATGGCTTCCCCCTCAATTAAACCTCAAAACTGCAAAAAGTACAGCCTGCAGCCCACACTCCAACCTCAAAAGTGAACAAAGCCAGAGGATCTTCATAAGGAAGAACAGGAGATTGCACAAGTGAACAAAAGTAACCCCACCTTCCCTATAAAACAGAATTAAAGAAGAGGAGGGAAAAGGGGATAGAGAAAAATCTACATAAATGAAGAAAAACCAAAAGAAGAATATGGGTCCCTCCCAGACCCCTGGGAGGGCAGACACTGAGAAAACTGACTTTGGAATGCAAACAATGAAGAACCGCCAGAATGACTGGTCCCAAACAACAAACCTAAATATCAAGACATTAATGGAGAGATTAAAAAGGAATTGAGGAGAGGCAAGAAGAAACTAGGAAGGAGCTGATATCTGGATAATAGTAATAATACTGTGAATGAAATAAATTGCAAACTGATAAGCTTGGAAAGCAGAATTACCCAAGCAGAAGAAAGAATCTCAGAGCTTGAAGACCAAAATATAGAACTAACCCAAACTCTTAAAAACACAGAAATCAAGCTCAAAAAGACAGAACAAAACTTTCAAGAGATGAGAGATTACTTCAAGAGACAGAACCTAGAGTAATTGGCCTTCCTGAGGCAGAAAGAGAGACAGAGACCACACTGGAACAAACTTTCCATGAGATTATTCAAGAAAACTTCTCTTATCTAATCAGTGATGCAAAAATTCAAACACAAGAGATCCAAAGAACCCATGCAAGACAACAAATAAGAAGACCAACTCCTAGACACATAATGATTCACCTAAACAAAGTAAACATTAAAAAGAAAAAATCCTAGAGGCAGCAAGAGAAAAAGGCCAGATCACCTACCATGGAAGACCAATTAGAATAGCAGCAGATTTATCCCTGCAGGATAGGAGAGCTTGGAGCCCTCTATTCAAAGTCCTAAAAGATAAGCAATTTCAACCAAGAATAACCTATCTGGCCAAGTTAAGCTTCATCAGTGAGGGAGAATTAAAATCTTTCCCAGATATCCAATCCCTAAAAGCTTATGCTGCCACCAAACCACCTCTACATGAAACACTTAACAAAGTACTAAACACAGAAGAAAAGGAAAAAAGAACAACGTTCTTCACAAGAGTACAGGAAAAAGAATAAAATATACATGAACCAACACCAAAACCAAAAGAAAGACAAAAAACCAAGTGGAAGAGCAACAACTCAATAAGAACTCTATGACAGGGATGAACTCTCACATTTCAGTAATTAGCCTGAATATGAATGGACTAAATGCACCACTGAAAAGACATAAAATGGCAAAATGGATAAAATATCACCAGGCAAATATATGCTGCCTTCAAGAGACCCATCTCACTAGAAAGGACATGCACCAACTCAAAGTAAGAGAATGGGAAACAAATTTTCAGTCGAATGGAACACAAAGGAGGAGTCATGATCCTAATTTCAGATAAAATACCATTTAAGCTATCAAAAATTTAAAAAGATACAGAGGGCCACTACATAATGATAAAATATTCACTACATCAACAAGAAATATCTATCCTAGGAGAAGAGGCAAGATGGCGACGGCATAGGTGAACTGGTGAGATTCTCTGAACGTGAGTTCCCAAAAAGGCTATTGCTTCTCTTCTCCCATCCCCCAGCCCACCACCAACCATGCTGGTGCCAGGCCCGGGAACTTCAGTCCCACACAGGGCCAGATATTGCAGCCCCCTCCCCACTGCTGCTGTTCTACTGCGTGTGTAGAAGTCTCTGGTCCCAGCCCCCTCCAGATCCCTCCCCAGCTGCATTGTCTCCAGCCCGGCACCAGGCCACCGGTCACACAGGGAGGCTCTGGACGCCTCCCCCTCAGAGACACCGGTCCCATTCCTGGCTGAAGTGCCCTTTAAGGGGCCCAGCGCCACTCTCGCTGATCACCGCCTGCCCTTTGGAACTTTGGAGCTCTGGAACTCTGGGCCCACCCTGGCTGAGGCACTCAGCGTGAGACCCCAAGCCAGAGGACCCAGACAAGCGGAGAAAAACAGATCTGCTTAAACTGCCTCACCATTCTCTAGGCAGAGACTTCCACTGCCCCACTCACCTATCAACAAACTTTACCTCATTTCCTAAGGCCAGATATTGCAGCCTCCTGCTGCTGCTATTCCACTGTGTGTGTGGGAGTTTTGGGTCCCAGCCCCTTCCAGCTCTCTCCCCGGCTGCATTGTCTCCAGCCCGGCACCCGGCGCCAAGCCACCAGTCACACAGGGAGGCTCTGGGCGCCCGCCCCTCAGAGACACCGGACCCATTCCTGGCTGAAGTACCCTGTGGGAGGCCCAGAGCCACCCTCGCCACCCACTGCCTGCCCTTTGGAGCTTTGGAGCTCTGGGCCCACCCTAGCTGAGGCACTCAGTGTGAGACCCCAAGCCGGGGAACTCAGACAAGTGGAGAAAAACAGATCTGCTTGAACCACCTTGCTATTCTCCAGGCAGAGACTTCCATTGCCACGCCCACCTATCAAAAAACTTTACCTCAGTTCCTAAGGCAACAGCACGAAACAGGAGACAAAGCCCCCCCCTACACTGCAACAACAAACAAAAGGGAGAGGCTGGAATCGGAGATCACAGAAGTGACTCTAGTCTGATCGCTTATTTTGACTTATGATTTTATCATTGAAACTGTTGGTTTAGATCACGTTTGGTGTTTACCTTCTGACATGCTGTTTCTCGATTTTATTGGCCTGTCTCTGTGTAGCTATCAATACTCTTTAGGGAATCTTTCTTACGTGTCTTTCTTCACTTCTTCCCAACCCTGTGTCTCTTTCTCACCTGATAGTTGGTATGTATATATGTTTTCCCTCTTGCACTTCTCTCTTTCGCTTATTTTGACTTATGATTTTATCACTGTAACTGTTGGTTTAGATCACGTTTGTTGTTTACCTTCTGACTTACACTCTTTCTCGATTTTATTGGCCTGTCTCTGTGTAGCTATCAATACTTCCTTAGGGAATCTTTTTTATGTGTCTTTCTTCATCTCTTCCCGGCCCTGTGTCTCTTTCTCACCTGATAGTTGGTATGTATATCTGTTTTCCCTCTCGCACTTCTCTCTTTCTAACTCCCTATTGACCCCCCCTTCCTCCATTATTTTCCTCTTTTATATGCCCCCTTTTTAAATCTAGGGACCAAGACTACATACTGCTGAATAGACAGATTGTAAAGCAGAGGGAAAAGTGAACAAAGCCAGAAGACCCTCATAAGGAAGAACAGGTCATTGCAGAAGAGAAAAAAAAGCAACATCACCTTCCCTCAAAAACAGAATTGAAGAAGGGGAGGGAAAGGGGGAGAGGGAGAAAAAAATCTACAGAAATGAAGAAAAACCAAAAGAAGAGTATGGGTCTCTCCCAGACGCCTGGGAGAGCAGACACTGAGAAAACTGACTTTGGAATGCAAAAAATGAAAAGCCCCCAGAATGAAGGGTCTCAAACTGCAAATGTAGATATCAAAATAATAATGGAAAGATTAAAAAGAATTGAGGAGACACAAGAAGAAACTAGGAAGGAGCTGATATCTGAGATAACAGTAATAAAGAATACTATGAATGAAATAAATAACAAACTGATAAGCATGGAAAGCAGAATTACCCAAGCAGAAGAAAGAATCTCAGTGCTTGAGGACCAAAATATAGAAATAACCCAAACTCTTAAAAACACAGAAAATAAGCTCAAAAAGACAGAACAAAACCTCCAAGAGATGAATGACTACCTCAAGAGACCTCACCTAAGAGTAATCAGACTCCCTGAGGCAGAGAGAGAAACAGAGACCACATTGGAACAAACTTTCCATGAGATCATTCAAGAAAACTTCCCTTATCTAATCAGTGATGCAAAAACTCAAACACAAGAAATTCAGAGAACCCCTGCAAGACAACAAATGAGAAGGCCAACTCCTAGACACATAATAATTTGCCTAAATAAAGTAGGCACAAAAGAAAAAATCCTAAAGGCAGCAAGAGAAAAAGGCCAGATCACCTACCATGGAAGACCAATCAGAATAGCCACAGATTTATCTGCAGAAACCCTGCAGGCTAGGAGAGCTTGGAGCCCTATCTTCAAAGTCCTAAAAGATAAACATTTTCAACCAAGAATAACCTACGCAGCCAAGCTAAGCTTCATCAGTAAGGGAGAATTAAAATCTTTCCCAGATATCCAATCCCTAAGAACCTATGCTGCCAACAAACCATGTCTACATGAAACACTTAAGAAAGTACTAAACACAGAAGAAAAGGAAAAAAGAACAATGTTCTTCACAAGAGTACAGGGAAAAGAATAAAATATACACGAACCAACCCCAAAACCAAAAGAAAGACAAAAAAAGAAAAAAGCCAAGTGGAAGAACAACAACTCAATAAGAACTCCATGATAGGGACAAACTCTCACATTTCAATAATTAGTCTGAATGTGAATGGACTACACAAACCACTGAAAAAACATAGAATGACAAAATGGATAAAATATCACCAGGCAACAATATACTGCCTTCGAGAGACCCATCTCACTAGAAAGGACATACACAGACTCAAAGTAAGAGGATGGGAAACAAATTTTCAGGCGAATGGAACACAAAAGAAAGGAGGAGTCGCAATCCTAATTTCAGACAAAATATCATTTAAGCTATCGAAAATTAAAAAAGATACAGAGGGCAACTACATAATGATAAAAGCTTCACTCCATCAACAAGAAATATCTATCCTAAACATATATGCACCCAACAGAGGTGCACCAACATTCATAAAGCAACTTCTAGGAAAACTAAAGAAAGACACTGACTCTAACACTATCATAACTGGAGACTTTAATACATCACTCACAACCCTAGACAGATCATCAGGGCAAAAAATCAGCAAGGAGATCCGGAACCTCAATGAGACTCTGGAACAAATGGACTTAATTGATACCTACAGAACACTCCATCCAAAGACCACAGAATACACATTCTACTCATCACTGCATGAAACATATTATAAGATTGACCACATAATTGGACACAAATCAAGTATAAGCAAATTTAAAAGGAATTAAATTCTACCATGCACCTTCTTGGACCACAGTGGAATAAAAATAAACATTGACACCAACAAGGCCCCCCTAAAACCCACAAAGACATGGACACTAAACAGCATGATGCTAAACAACTCCTGGGTCAATGATAACATCAAAACAGAGATCAAAAGATACATGGAAACTAATGAAAATGAAGAAACATCTTACCAAAATCTCTGGGACGCCTTAAAAGCTGTAATAACAGGGGAATTTATATCCCTACAAACACACATGAAGAAAATGGAAGGAACAGAAGTTAACAACCTAAAAAGCCACCTAAAGAAGCTGGAAAAGTAAGACAACAAAAACCCTAATTTCAGCAGAAGAATCCAGATCACCAAAATAAAAGCCCAAATCCAGGACATAGAAGACAAAAAGATAATACCAAAAAATCAATGAAAGAAAAAGCTGGTTCTTCGAAAGAATAAACAAGATTGAAGTTCCCCTAGCTAGACTGACCAAGAAAAAATGAGAAAAAACCAAATAAGAACAATTAGAAACACAAAAGATGAAGTCACATCTGACCCTGAAGAAATACAAAAGATCATTAGAGACTACTACGTACACTTGTATGGAAACAAACTTGAAAACCTTAAGGAAACGGAGGACTTTGTGACATCACACAACCTACCTAAGTTGGAACAAGAAGAAATTGAGACCCCAAATAAACCAATAACAATCAAGGAAATTGACTACATAATAAGAAAACTTCCTACAAAAAAAAAAGCCCTGGTCCAGATGGCTTTCCA
>NW_006958866.1:0-767 GCF_000164805.1 Carlito syrichta
AAACAAAGAATACAGTTCCATATGTTCTCACTCATGAGGTGAACTTGATCTCTTATAGTGCTATAAGAAAGTGATTGGCATTAGTGGAAAACTGTTTGGGGGAGGAGTGAGATTGATAGTGGAGGGATACTGCTAAGGAAGGGCGGGGCATATCTCATCAACCAGGTACCCTCCAAAATCAATGTTTGAATATCTAACTCTGAAATGTACTCCACATTTTTTTAAAAATTAAAATAAATAAATAAATAAAGTAAATAAGTGAAATCTGTAAAATATGCAACTGACTTTAATTTTTTATTGTATTTTTTTAACTTTAAATAAGGGTACAATTCAGGGTTGGGCCTAGAAATGTTCATTATGCAGTGATTGATTTTTTAAAAATATTGTAAAATACTCCAATGAAAACTCCTTTTCCTTTTAATACGTTGGAATACATGGCATAATTCTGTCCTCAAAATTGACAACTAGATTGTTTCTCACATAAATTCTGAATGTTTTATTCTGCCTAAATTGAAATTTGTTGAGATTCCAGATCTATAGTATTCTTAGAAAACTGAACCTTGAGATTCAGTGTACATAAGTGCTATTCAAAGGCAAAATGCATAATAATCTTAAAAATTTTAGAAAATAAAATAGTATTGTAATTTAACACAGGTTTTTCCAATTTTAAAATTTATGTACATTTATACAGTGCACTCTGTATTTTCTGTTTGCTATTTTTGATTATATGTTACAGATGTGCAATCCTTAGTGAAAAGTTTCCATTA
>NW_006958867.1:0-802 GCF_000164805.1 Carlito syrichta
ATTGTCCTTTTTTAAACAGTCTCATAACTGTGACATCATAATGGGAGGGACATTGACTACTGAGCAATCCCTAGGCTTCAAGCACTTGTGTACAGTGCTCTGCCAAATCCGGTAGACATGGTGGATTTCAATCCCAAGAAGTGAAGAGAAGCACATGTTCTCCTATCCAAAAATTTCTCCAGGGATAAGTGACCATTCAAGAATCATCTGAAAAAAGTAGTCTTTTTTTTTTATTTTTTAAGCATTCTTAATTGAGAGGACTGAGAAACACCCAAACTGGGAGGGGACCTGATGGTGTTGCCCACGGGGTAGTGTTTTATTATTATGGTCATGGAGTCCTGTTGGAGCTTGGTTACAGCACAACCAAATAATATTTTAACACTTTCTTTAGTTTAGATACTTTTGAATGTTTTTAGTATTTTGTAAAAGTCTTTGAGTAGTTTTTTCTATAGGATTTGAACATTGCTTTTGCTAAGATCATAATCAATTTTCCAGAAATTTCAATGATCTAAATTTTTATACTAATGCAGAACCCAAATACTTACTACTTTGTAAATCTCCATGTTATTTTGGTTTATATAAATTGTGCCCCAAATTCTCTTTTTTCTGTGTGCCTCATTTTATTTATTTTTTGTATATTTTTTGAGTTGGAGTCTCAGTCTTTCACCCCGACTGGACTGCAGTGACCGCTCCAGGCCACCATAGCCTAGACATGCTGGGCTCTGGTGATCCTTCTGCCTCAGCCTTCCAAGTAGCCGGAATTACAGGCATGCGCTACCATGCCCAGGGATTTTTTTTTTTT
>NW_006958868.1:0-6320 GCF_000164805.1 Carlito syrichta
CTGCATACCTGGCCTTAGGAATGAGGTAAAGTTTGTTGATAGGTGGGCAGGGCAATGGAAGTCTCTGCCTGGAGAATGGCAAGGCAGTTTAAGCAGATCTGTTTTTCTCCGCTTGTCTGGGTCCTCTGATTTGGGGTCTCATGCTGAGTGCCTCAGCCAGGGTGGACCCGGAGTTCCAGAGCTCCAAAGTTCCAAAGGGCAGGCTCTAGACAGCGAGAGTGGCGCTGGGACCCAACAGAGGACTTCAGCCAGAAATGGAACCAGCGTCTCTGAGGAGCGGGTGCCCAGAGCCTCCCTGTGTGACCGGCAGCTTGATGCCAGGTGCCCGGGCTGGAGACAATGCAGCCAGGGAGGGATCTGGAGGGGGCTGGGACCGGAGACTTCCACACACGAGTAGAATGGCAGCAGTGGGGGGAGGGGCGCAATATCTGGCCTTGCATGGGACTGATGTTCCTGGGCCTGCCCCCAGCGCGGTTGGTGGTGGGCTGGGGGATGGGGGTAGCGAAGTGATAGCCATTTTGGGAACTCACGTTCAGAGAATCTCACCAGTTCACCTATGCCGTCGCCATCTTGCCCCGTCTCCCAGATTTAATTTAATGTAAAAAATAATGTGGTGAAGTGAAAGTAAATGCTAAACTTTTAAAATAATGATGGTGATGTAGATGATAATTGGTGAACATTCAAAGGAGTGAATCTGCATTACCCATTTTTTTGTGGGCCATTTCCAACTTTAAGCCAAATTTAAGTTTCATTATTATAGACTGGTGACATTTGTCAAGTTTCAAAATGAAAGATTTCTGAAAAAAAAAGGAATTCACATAGAGCTAATGGATGGATATGGAGGCTTTCTTTACACCTACTGTTTTTTTTTATCAGAGGATCATTGAGACAGAATGGATCTTGGAAGACACTTTAATCTATTTGTCTCTGAGAATGACTGAGAGTATTATTTCTTCCTGCTACTTTCCTCTGGGATTATTCTGCTTACTGAAATCTGCTGTTTACTTCATAGGTTTGTACAATAAAAAGTATTTAGATGAGCTGAAATGAAGCTCCTTAAAAATATGTGTAATTCAAGTTTGCTATTGAAACGGCTATCTCTGAAGTGCAGAAATGCATAAACAAAATCAATAGTGTTTCAATAGGTGGAAATACTCAGTGCTTTCTTTGTTACACTGGGCATCATTGAAAAACTAGAATGCATTTACAGTGCTTGCGGGTCTCCCGGGAGACTTGAATCAAACAGTGCTCTTGTTGGTGGGCTAGTTTGAAGACATAGTCTCATTCTTATGTTCAAAGCATCTCCACACTTTGACTTCTGATTCTTTGTAGTCAATGATTTCTGATCTAGTGTATGACATTTTTAAGACTAGATTACTGGAGACTGAACTTCTCAACTCCTGGTTTATGAAGGTCAAGAATTGGTACTTCTGTAGACTCAAGAAGGTGCTGTTCTGAGGAAGTATAATACAGTGGCAAAAACATAGGCTCTGGGATTGAATTGCCTAGGTTTGGAAAACAGCTCTACTGTGCTCTAGCTATGAAAATTTTGTTCTCCTGAAAGCTGACTCAGTGATAGGAACTTGGGTGCAGGTAGTCAACCTGGAAAGTGATCTCAGTAAACACAGATGAGGAAGTGGGCAAGGGAGAAACATCAGTGACTGATTAGTGCAGTGGGTAATGGGACTCAATCCATCAGGTACTCTCTTGGATTCCTTGTAGAATGTTCTTTGGAATTGACTCACTGAGAAATGAGGAAGCTTGACTATATATCCATAGACTCTCATTCCCCATGAACTGAGAGTTCCTCTTGGCATATTAAACCCCAGATTCTATCCAAATGTGCTACCCTGGAAATGCATAAGCTCTCAGAAAGCTTCCAGGCAGAGAATCAGAGAAAGGCTGACACTTGGGGGCAAGGATGGGGACTGTCAGTGTGAGTAAGAAACCTCAGAAGTATGATGTGAAATGTGAACCAATAGTAGCTGTTACAGGTCTTTACACACATGATCAAAAGATTTTATGAGAATGAGTCAATTTGTGAGAAAAATTATATACAGTATATTCTGCCCACTTGTGCACAATACCTATAAAGAATATAATACTGTGCTTCCTATACAAAGAATTCTGACCCAGTCTCCCATACCTTCTTATTAACTTGCACAGTGAAGAAGCAAAACTCAGAAGTACACACCACTATTTTTTAATACAGTGTGCACTGAGAAATCTGCTTCATGCATCTGAAATTCATGAATGGTTCTAGAAAGTTCTGGGCTTTTTTATATATACAGGGAACTGGCATGCAGAGCAGTAGCTTGACTTCTCCCTGTTTTCTCTCTGCATGGATCAAAGTTGTTCTGCTCTGTAACTGTCATTTCTATATGGTGTGCTGATAGGATGCTGTTTTTAAATCCCTGAGGAACTAATCAGTCACTGACTTTTCTCCCTTTCCCTCTCACTCATCTGTGTTTACTGAGATCACTTCCCAGGTTGACTCCCTGCACCCAAGTCCCTGTCTCTGGGTCAGCTTTCAGGAGAACAAAATTTTCATAGCTAGACCATAGTGGAGCTGTGTTTCAAACCCAGGCAATATAATACTACAGCCTATGTTTTTATCACTGCATTATGCTTCCTCAGAGAGACACTCTTAGGATCAGAGGAGAATTAAAAATGATTTCCCCTTTTATGAATCTTTGAAACTGTGAACAGTTGGGTATAACACCATCAGCCATACTCCATACAGCTTTGGTTAAGAGGCATCTTGGGGATGTTACCACGTATTTAATGACCAATATAACATAGGTTATATCTATAGACAGGTAAAGTATTATTGACTCCATTTTCCAAACGAGGCAATCGAGGACAAGAACATTGATCCATGCATCAGAATCCCTTGCTGGACTCAATAAAGCACAGATGGCTAGCCACTAGCCCAGAAGTTTCTAATTACTGATTATTTATCTGAGGCGGCACCCAAGAATTTGCATCTCTAACAAGTTCTCCAGTAATATCAATGCTGCTCATCTAGGGACTACACTTTGAGAACTGCTGAAACATTGTATTTGTAGTGCATCTCATTTAATGTTGTCTTTGCAGATGATCTAAGTACTAGAAATCATGTGCATCTTATTCACTGGTTTTTCTATGGCTCAGGAACTGACCCATGATGTTAAAATATTTATTGAAAGAAAATATGTCTGAATAAAAAAATCTAGGTTTAAGTCTCACTACTGACTGTAAGCACATGATGTAGCCTTTCATGTCATGTCTACTTCTAAGATAAATTTTTTGAACTCCTGTTTCCCAGACTCTACTATGTTCCTTACTAATTATTCCAGTTTTGAAGCTCAGCTGAGTGATTGTCATTCCAGGGGACTATTGACTTGCTGGTCCCTTACTTGACATGTTTCCTGGGTAAGTTGAGTTCAGGAGTTCCTTAACCTCTTTCTTGACTGATTTGCTTTACCTCCAGCACCACTGTCTCTAGTCTGTGGTCAATGTGCATCTCTTGTCTCTATTTAACCTCTGACTCTTAAAGAGCATAAAAGATTGATTTTGAAAACCACAGCCTGTCCGGGTATCATCCCTAAAAGCTCCTTTGAATGAGACAGGAAAGAAGCCAATAATTTTTTACTCTCTTTGAGGGATTGAGATTATTAAAAAGAAAACAACCACTGACTTTTTTATTTTTGTCTCCATAATTGCCAATGCCCTGAAGTTATCTTCCTACATGCATGCTATGTTGACAAGAAATCCAGGTAGTACCAAGTTACATTTTTAAAGAGTACTTTATGAGAAATTATGACTTTCCTGAAGTGTGGGGTTCAGTTGTACAAAGAATCATCAGTAAAGGCTTATAAAACAGATTTCTGGATTCAAACCTAGTTTCATTACATTGGAATCAGACTCTCTGTGGAAAGGTCCCAGGAATCAGCACCTCTGGTGACTGTCATAAGCACAGTGTGAGAACAACTGCCCTAACCATGGGATGGCAAATTTTTTCTATAAATGGCCAGCCAGTAAATATTTTCAGCTTTGCTGACTGAATGGTCTCTATCAAAACTACTCAATTCTGTCACTGTAGCACAAAAACAAGCATAGTGATATGTAAATAAATTAATATAGTTGTGTTCTAATAAAAATTTATTTAAGGACATTGAAATTGAATTTCATATAATTATCCTGTGTCATGAAAAATGAGAAAAAATCCTTTGATTTTTTTTAAACCACTTAAAAATATAAAAAATTTTCTTAACTCATGGATCTTTTGTGTGTGTGTGTGAGAGAGAGAAAGCAGGATTTATTGAGAGGACAGAGAAGCTTCCACGGTGGGAGGGGACCCAAAGGGGTTGCCCCAACTCATGGGCTTTATATACCTAAATGGCAGTGTGCGTTTGGTCCACAGGCTGAACTTTGCTATCCTCTGTTCTGGACCATCCAGATAGTTATAAGAAGGAGGGGATGGTAATCCAAGTTTTAAGTACTCTGCCAATGTTGTTGTCTAAGAGTTGAGCAGTGTTTCAGACTTTAAATACCCTTTCTTTTCTCTTGAAATTATGAAATCTTAGAAAGTAAGAAAATGCTACAGAAGTGAAGAAAATGAGACAAGGAATTTGGATACCTCTCCGACAAGGTCTGGAAATGAAACTGTTACTAGAATCTTTGAGTCCTTATAATGCTCTTGATATTTTATCAACATTATAAATGGTGCTATTTTGAGAAGATGCAGAGTTATGGTTTTGAAACTCCTAATCCCTATAGTTCTAATGGCATTAATATCAACCTTGGCTCTGGAACTGGCCTGTGCATGAAGTCTGTTCCCTATGTCACATGATTGTTGTTGTGTTGGATTTAGCAATCCATTCAGAGACAATGGCATTATCTTATTCAGGAGGGGATTGTGGGGAAAAAGACAGGCCCTCTATGCTATTGAATTTGAACTTCAGTGAATACATGACTAGAACTTCAGCAGTTATCTAGGTGCTATTATTATAGTAAGTGTTTTTTAGAATGAAATTAACCCAACTTGAGGGAAGACTAGGTTTGGACAGAAAGGACGCACCGGACTTCATTGAAATCTTCCTTGAAGTAATCTTAATCTCTAGAGTTCCCATTACATAATCAATGCATTCTCTATTTGGTTGAACTAGAACAAATCAGATGTTCTGTAGTTTATAATCTATAGAGTCCTAATTTATATACCCTTTCTGTTTCAAACTTTCTGCAATTATTTATCTTTGGAACCAACTATCTAAATAACTGGTCCATAAAATCAGCTGCTTCCTACAGCACTGACCTGAGCATAAGTGGCCAGAATTTAAGAGTTATAACAGTAAAAATTGCATTGAGAGGAGGAACATCAATTTTCCTGTTGCATTGCCAGTTTATTATTATTCCTATCCAAATGACATAAGGCAGATAAAATAGACACAAATTTCCAGTAAATGCAGAAACTGGATGCTATTAAAAATAAAATTTATAGAGATAGATCCCAAAGGTCTTAATTATCACAGAGTGAGATTTGGAGATAGGGAGGAAGTGGCAGTTTTCCATTTATTTAAGTTATTTTGTACTATATTATACACAAAATTCTGTTTTCTAAAAACATGAGCCCAATGTTTGCTCTGCATACTTGTGAGCTTAAAAAAAACTCTATTAGTAATTACTGTTTATAACTTTAGGGATGTCTACAAGCAGTGATGTCTTTGAAAACCAGGAAGCCCTGTGAAAAATAAAAAACAGAGCTCAAAGAACCCACCCAGCAGGTACCATTAAATTATACTACATGCTGCTTAGTCTCAGGCTGCCTTAATCTATTTTGTGAGGATATAACAGCATACCACAGACTAAGTAATAATAGAAATTTATTTCTTATAGTTCTAGAGACTTGGGATTCCAAGATCAAGGCATTAATAAGTTCAGTGTCTAGTGAGAGTCTATTATCTGTTTTCAAAATGGTGACTGTAATGCTGCATCTTCCAGAGGGAAGGGTCACTGTATCCTCACATGGCATATGGCAAAAGGGAAATAAGGGTGAACTCTCTCTGTCAAGCCCTTTTTGAAGGCACCTAAAATCATTCATGAGAGAGGAGTCCTCGTAACATAATTGTGTCTTAAAGTTCCCACCTTTTAAAACAATCACACTGGCAATATCTGAACTTTAGAATAGACACATTCAGGCCATAGCACAGGCCCTGGAGTATGCAATTTGAGAAAATCAGAGAACACTTCTGCTGACTACTTGCACATTGGCTGTACATTGTATAAAGGCTGATCCCTGAGTGAATCTTCACGTCACTGCATGCTGCTTTAGATGATCA
>NW_006958869.1:0-762 GCF_000164805.1 Carlito syrichta
AGTTCCTAACAAAAGAAATTGCTAAAATATAATTTGTTTGTGGAAAGGCAAGCTCCAACAGGACTCTGTGGCCATAAGAAGCAAAATTGCCTAGATAAAAGAGAACATAAAAACACCTTCAAAAATAGGGTAGATATTTTCTGAGACCTCCCATGAAATTGTCTCCCATGAAGTTGTAAAATCAAGTCCTCTGAAAAAACAAAGCCTGTCTTCTCATGCTCAACAGCTCTTATTCTAGAAAACATGTCTAGTGCTTCAGGAAACAAGTCTAAAGTTATGAATTAGTTCATATGGTTTTGAGTAAACAGACCAGAACACCTCCTGACAGTGTGCTTTGATGATTAAAAGTTGTCTATTAAAAGACTACCTTGTCAGCAACCCCCTCAGGTCCCCTGCCACTGTTGGTCCTCTCAATAAATCATGCTTAAAAAAAGAAGACTACCTTTTTCAGTGGATTCTTGAATGCCCACATATCCCTGGAGAAGATTTTGGATTGATGTGAACAGCTTGTTTTCTTCAGTTCCTGAGACTGAAAATCCATCATGTTTATAGCATTTGGCAGAGCAGAGTAGGCTAGTTGTTGAAATCTAAGGGTTTCTTAGTAGTCAAGGTCCCTCCCATTTTGATGTCAAAGTCCTGTGTCTCATGTCATAATTGACAAACTGACATACTTGTTTCCCTGATTTTCCTTTTATCTTTTAAGTTTAAAAATTAGCATTTTTAGGCAATCTACAGATTCAATGAAATACCCGTTAAATTACC
>NW_006958870.1:0-733 GCF_000164805.1 Carlito syrichta
ACTACAGATTTCACAGAATTTAAAAATTGCAGGTGGAGATTTACTGATAGGTTGTAGAATCAACTTGATAGATCATGCGAATGTTAAAAAAACCCTCCCACCCACGAAACATACACATATAACGTGAGTCTAAACCGAACAGTTCATGAACTGTTACCTACTTTTGCTACAAGAAAAGCACTCTGATACATCCTGCTTTATTCTGTCCTTTCATTTAAAAAAAAAAATGCTCTAGCAAACTGATTTCTAGACACGAATACACATTGATGTGGGCACTGGGCTATGATATAAAAAGTATTTCTTACATTATAAAAAAAATGGTTGAGGTCTCTGACCTGCTATGCCCTGGATGGTCTGGCCTTTACTATCTCCCCATTGTCATCTCACACACGTTTCTCTCGATTCAGGTCCTCTAGCATACTGGTTGTAGTGTCTGTGTGTTCCTCAGCCTGTTGTTTCTCGACCTACTGTTCCCCAACCATGCTGTGTGCACTTTTACCAAAGTCTTCGTGGATGCCATTCCCTCTGCCTGGCACTCGCCAGTTCCCTGGCTCATTCCAGTGTCTCTCAAAGCTCATGTGAAACGTGCTTTCTTTAGGGAAACCTTCTCTGACCTTCCACTAGCTCAGATCCTTCTCACATGCTCCCATAACACCATCTACTTTCTTTTCCTATTTTTAATTTTGTGTTTAGTCACGTGATTATCTGCCTGTCTTCCCCACTCACCCACAAG
>NW_006958871.1:0-3961 GCF_000164805.1 Carlito syrichta
CAGGTCGAGGTTGCGGTGGCTGGGAGCAGCCACTGCACTCTAGTCTGGGTGACAGAGTGAGACTCCAACTCCAAAAAAAGAGAAAGAAACTCTGAAAAAACTGTGGTACCAAGGAACGGTGAGAACGAATGAGGAACACACTGAAACTATAAGTCAATTAAAGATAGGTTTAGACACTCAGCCACCTCCTCCTAATATCATTAGGCCTAAACCATTACCCACTGTAAGAGAAGGAGACTACATAGGTTATATGGCTAGCACCTTTATATCTATATAGACTATTTATCCTCATAGAGTATAAGTTTTACTTTCCACTTGCTAACCTTTTAGCTTATATTAACCTTGCTCTTTTAATAAGTTACTATTTCCAAGAACAGCTAGCTCTTTTTTCTAAGAAATATTAAAAATGTAGACATACTGAAGCACATAATTATACATAAGAATCTTAATCACAATCACATCATGAACTTATTATTAATTGTTAATCATTTTTTACTGTTAATTTACTGATATTTGCTTGCCAAAAATTATGATATAAATAAATCAGCACTGCTGTGCTTCGGTGGCCAGAGTGCGAAACAGAACTCTGGTCTGACGCATTTCTCACCTTATCCACACATCCTTCCTGGGTTCCAGAATCCTGCGGAGCTGGACTATGACAGTTACCAGTAAGAGGAATTGTACTGGAAGTATAGGAAGTAGAGAAAGAAGAATAACCCAGGGTGAGCTGCTTCTTGGAGCCCTGCATCCAGGGAGCAGTCAAGACTCCATCCATTCAAGGTAGCCATTTGAGCTATAGAGGGCCAACGTACAGTGATTCGAGGCTTCCATTTCCTTTACTGCCAATGTCTAAGCATCATCTCCACCGCATATCACTTGTTGATCATCATTTTCTGTGTCTTACCAGACTCAGATTAGTTGGTAGGCAGTGCATGAACCTGTCTCACATCTACTATTTTCTGACCTTTCCCAAATTACTGGAAATCAGTCTTTGTCACTTCTCCTTTTCAAACACAGGCTTGTGGAGCTACAGCAATTCATTTCCTTTTCCTATTGAGGGGTAAGGGGGCTTAGAGAACCATCAAGTCAGAGTAGCGACAGAAAGCAAGCATATCCACTCTGGAATTTGAGGGCCGAAAGGCCACACCATCAGTGCTGGGTGGTTGGTTTTCCTATGCTGAGGCCTCAACTCCCTTGGTCCTGCACCTCAGCACACTTTTCATCCATGCACACTGGAAATCCAGGATCTGAGGAGTCTAAAATGAAAGGGACACTCCCTGAGATTTCATGAGCACCTGGCAAACAGAGGACCTGAGTCATTAGGAGTCAAATATTGTAGGCATATTTGAGAAGGAGAGATGCAGGGATGCAGTAGAGCAACTTGTAGGTGACAAGAGTGTGAAAGCCCTTGAAATGACTAGGGGGAAGAAGTACCAGGGCTACAAACAGAAGAATTTCCCAGAATAAATACTGAGGGCTGCTGTCTGTTTGTTAGTTCTCTTGGTAGTCCAGTCGTGAATGAGCCAGCATGTCCTCCTCCTCCTCCCATCTTCAGGAGACACCATGTCCTTGTGTCCAGCAAACCCAGGAGATTGAGGGTCCTGCACCAGGCCTGGCACTAGCAACCAGGCAGTATGCCCCTGTGCCTGTTCTTACTCAACAGTAACAGCAGGAACACATGCGACAAAGAATATGTCATCTGTGGACACTTTTATTGAGAAAGCAAAAGAAAAATACACCAAGAGGCAAAATTACTTTTATTTTGGTATTTGGCAAATGTTGAAGTGTTACTGTCACATCATGTATTCTCAGAGGATTGTCAAATGGAGGGTCTCAGGAAGTCTCAGGGCTCAGGCCTCCAAAGGTGGGTGATGGAGACAGCCTTAGGGTGCCAGTCCCAACACATGGAATTTGCCATCAGGAGCCTTGGAACTTTAGTTAGTGTCTCTGGGGACAATTAGGATGACACTCTTGAAGGATCTTCTTCAATGGACTTCTCCAATGGAGGTAAGCTGCAGACAGGCATTGGTCCAGCCCATCCTCAGTGTCTCCCTCTCAGGTTATGCCTGTGTCTCCTCCTGACTAGAATCCAGAGTAGGTGACTCTGTGTACTGCCTCCAGGCACTCTGAGCTGGGGGAAGTGATCTTTTCATGAGCAGTCCCAGGGAATGAAGGCCACAGGGGATGAATGCAGTCTAGCAGATGTGTGGCTATCACAGAAGAGCTCTTAAGGGTAAGGGCAGAGAGGGAGCATCTAGGACACTGAATGGACTAAGTCAGGGTTGGAGGCATGAGGCCGCTCTGCACTCAGTGAAATCCTGAGCCTGCTACATACTGCAGGAAGACTGCTGCTCCATCACGTCTGTCACACAATAGGTGACACCAACTATCTGGGATTAAGAAGTGATCCTCTTCAACTTTTCTATGTCCATACTCTTCTGACTCAGATGCCAGAAAGGTGTGTGAGAATTTTAATCCTAGAAGAAAATTATATCAGAACAAGGAATTAATGAGCTTAACTTAAACTCCTCTTTTCTGAAATGGAGTTATCTAGAGCCAAATTGTTTGCTTTAGGGGCTGAAAAGAGTCCTACTGTGCCTGTGGAGGAAAAACAGTTTTGGGGGCCCCTGATTTACAGAAAGTTCATTATTTCTCAAACTCATTGCTAGTCATGGAGCAGAGACTGGATCCTTTTCTGCCACTACAGCAATGCTTGTCAGGATGCCCAGTGAACTACCCAGGCTGTTAGTAGGGAGCAGGTCGGGATAATTGCTCAGTTCTATGTGGTCTTTCACTCTCCCAGGTTTGTCTTCTACTGTAGAATTGCTAAATTTAAAATATTTCAGAATTTGTGTGTAATAGCAAGATGCTAAGCTCTCAGGTTCAAAGACTTTAGGCTTCATTTTAATCATTTCTGAAATAGAAGCCAAATTTCTTCTCATTTTACAAAAGAGCTTTCACAAATGTATTCCATAGTAGAGTCAATGTTCCCAGAGTATCTGGGAGAAAGTAATTATCTTTTTTTTTTTATCGTGGTTGAAAGATAATCTCACTCAAAACAAAATATAAAATTGTGCTTCTTGGTATATTCTTTCTATAAGTGGGAGGACTTTCCTTCTTTTATACTCATAGCAAAACGATGCATCTCATCTAATTCAAACAATCTCTCTACAAAAGCATGAATGGGTACAAACATAGAATATTATTTTAATTTTTTGAGTTGGAGTCTCACTCTGTCAACCATGCTGGAGCCCAGTGGCTTGCTCATGGCCACCGCAGCCTTGACCTGTAGGTTCAGGAGATCCTTCTTCCTCAGCTTTCCAAGTAGCTGGAACCACAGACATGCCCATCACACCTGGCTAATTTTTTATTTATTGTAGAAAGAAAGTTTCTCCAAGTTTTCTAGACTGGTCTTGAACCCCTGGGCTCAAGCAATTCTCTTGCCTATGCTTCCCAAAGTGTTAGGATTACAAGAGTGAGCCACTGCACCCAGCCTAGAATTTCTTGATCAGATATTATTCTTCACTATTATATAATATGATTGATCCCAACATTTCACAAGCATGAGTTGATATCTTCCCACATTACAGGTGTGCTTTGAAGGGAGCCACATACACAATGAGGAGCTGCTGACACTTTCACAGGATGAACATTCTAGTGAGAGAGCAAAGATACCATCAAAACACCATTCAGAACACAGTCTACTCAATGCTTATTGCAGGAGCTGATTTGAAGGTCAGAAAGAAAATGTCTGAATGAGGTTTTCAAAGTCATGTATTTTCTTCCCTAGAGGAAAATACAATTGCTGAAAATTAAGTAAGACAAAACAAAACAGGCAGAGAATGAAAAAACAGACTTATAGAGTTATAGAACCACTATGTTTCTATGTATTCTCTGTAGTCATAAAACAATACACTGAGACAGCAGAGTTTGAAGAGGAGAAAGAATTTAATGATGGCAG
>NW_006958872.1:0-783 GCF_000164805.1 Carlito syrichta
TCTTGTGGTTGATGAAGGAGCCCTGCATCCTGGGGTGAAGGATATTTGATTGTGGTGGATAATTTTTGAGATGTGTTGTTGCATCTGATTTTCTAGAATTCTTTTGAGAAACTTTGCTTTGATGTTCATCAGGAGACAATGTAAACAGTTTATAATTTTGCCTCAACTCCTTTTAAAATAAATGTCTTTAGACAGTCACATAGTACACTTTTACTCATTTACATTTTACAGTTTATTTTTTTGTAGAATATGCAACTATCACCTATTAAGTACGTTCATAGCATTTGCAGCAATCCCCATAATACATTTTATAACATTTTCATCGCCTCAACCAGAAACCCTATACTCTGGTTATTTATTGCCTCATTCCCCCATCAATGGCTAGCCCTAAGCAACTGCTGATTAACTTCAACATAGTCTTCCATATGAAAGGAATCATAAAATATTGATCTTTCACATCGCTTTTATTTAACTTTGAATAATATTTTCAAGGTTCATCCTTGTCACACCGTGTATAATTACATCAAAAGTTTTACTGAATAATATTTCACTGAGTGGATACATTAAAATCTGTTAATCTATTCTCCAGTTTGTGGACATGAACTGTTTTCATTTATTGGCTATTATGAGCAATACTGCAAAGAACATTTGTGTACAAAGTATTGTGGAGATGCATGATTGTATTTTTCATGACTATATCCAAAGGGTAGAATTGTTATATTATGTGGAAACCATTTGCTTAAACTTTTCAGAAGGTTGCAGACCATTTGTAATGCAGATGCT
>NW_006958873.1:0-564 GCF_000164805.1 Carlito syrichta
ATCGCTGGAGCCCAGCAGGTCGAGGCTGCGGTGGCCGGGAGCGGCCACTGCACTCCAGTCTGGGCGACAGAGTGAGACTCCAACTCAAAAAAAAAAATACACATTTGCTTACCTTTTTCAAGTTTAAACTTTACATGAATGAAGTATACATTTACTTTTTGATGAATTATGTTCAACAGTATCTAATTTTCCCAATGAAATTTCATATCAAAGGAAAGTCTCAGATATAAACCAGCAAGTCCATAAAATTTTCATTTAAATTTTCTGTTTCTGTGGTTTTCTGGTCTGTAGGCAGAATTTCAGGGTCCTATAAGTTTTCTCTCTAATGCCTCTTAAAGTGACACATCTTCTCTGGAAAATGGAAGTATTGTTAAACACATCAATTCTGCTGATATCAATTCCTGGCGTGGTGCCAAGTGCCAATGAGAGTTGATGCTCTTATCCCATTTATTTGTCCTATTAGAAGGTTTATTTATTTAGCTTCCTTTTTAATGTGTTTCCACCTCCACAGCTTTACTAAAGTATAATCGAATAATGAAAATACGTGTATTTATTCCCATGCTT
>NW_006958874.1:0-1486 GCF_000164805.1 Carlito syrichta
TCGTAATATCCGCATGCTTAATTGCTCTGAAACATTTGTGGAGCACGAGCACTGTTTCTTGTTTGTCCTATAACAGATACCCTGTGAATTTTCTGGATTGAGTACTCGTACAGCAAAGATTTTTTATTCTTCCATAGTTAGAGGCCGTGTAGTGTACTGTATATGAGGACGCTATTTCCCTAGATCCTGTTTTGAAACCCTGATTCTTGTTTAGCCCTTAGTAAGACGCCATGTAGATTTTTTGATACAGGAACGTGTAAAACGTATTTCTTCATTTTTCTTAACAAGAGGCCATGTAGTTTCCTGTGTATGAGGACTGCTATTACCCACATTCATTCCTCAAATCCCTGATTCTTTTTTAGCCATCAACAAGATGCCCTGTAAATTTTCCAGACTGAGGACTCATATTACCGAGATTCCTTATTTTTAGCAACAGCCATGCAGTTGCCTGTATATGAGTACTCCCTTTCCCAGATACATGCGACCAAACCCCAATGCTTGTTCAGACCTTTGGAAGACACCATGTAGATTTTGGGGATTGAGAACACGTCACACAGATTCCTTACTCTTTCTTAAGTAAGTCCATGCAGTTGCCTGTATATGAGGATTTCATTTCCCTAGATTATGCTTCAAAAACTCAAGTTCGTGTTTAGCCGCACCCTGATTTGTGTTTAGCCCATAACAAGACGACCTAATGTTTTTTTGGGATTCAGGACACGAGTAACGCAGATTCATTATTCTTACTTAGCAATAGCCAGTGAAGTTTCCTGAATGTGAGGACTCTCATTACCCAGATTCCGACTTCAAAATCCTGATTCGTAGTTATCTCTTAGGAAGACGACCTGTAGTTTTTGGGATTGAGGACTCATGTAACAAGATGTCTTATACTTACTTAGCAATATGACGTGTAGTTTCCTGTATATGACGACTCCCATTACCCAGCTTCCTGCTTCACTCTGCAGGATGCCAAGACTTTTCCTGGTGACCGAGAATTTCAGTTGTTTGGATATCAAGAGAAAGAAGTCCATAATGTTTTTGGGAACTGGAATCCAAGATTCCTGGTTCCCCTTCACAAGACATCCCCAAAATGTGGAACGTCAAATCCCAATATCCCAATTCCGACCTGCCCGCCCACAAGAATTTTCTGTAGTTTGAGGTCACCTGAATCGAGGAATTTTGTACCAATATGCCTTTTGATTCTGGGGAACATGATTATGGTCGTAGATGTTCCTAGGACATAGAAATATTTGGAGGGCCAGATCCTTGATTACAACTAAAAAGAGGACCAGAAAGTTCCTGTGGATGTGTAGTGACAGATTTAGCATATCCACGGAGCAAGTAGCTCTGAAAAATGTAGGGACCCTGAAGCCCAGATTGCTAATTAAACATTATCAACAGGCCCTGGGCATTACGATTAATGAGAACACCTAGAACCGGATTTCCTTTTCAATCACAGCAAGGTGCCCTGATTTTCCCTGTTAATTTG
>NW_006958875.1:0-751 GCF_000164805.1 Carlito syrichta
GTCTTGATGAGAATGAAGCAGGAATTTTAGTAATGGGAGTCCTCATATACAGAACACTATACGACCTGCTGCTACGGAAGAAGTAGGAATCTTGGTTACACGAGTCCTCCATCGCAAAAATCTACAGAGCTTCTTGCTAAGAGATAACCACCAATCAGGTTTTGTGAGTAGGAATCTGGTTAAGGGTATACTCATATACAGGAAACTGCATGGTCTATTGCTAAGGAAGAACAAGGAATATGGTTTACACGTGTTCACAATCCCAGAAAAAAAAATTCAGGGTGTCTTGCTAAACGCTAAACACGAATTTGGGTTTTTGAAGCATAATCTAGGGAAAGGAAATCCTCATATACAGGCAACTGCACGGATTTTTCCTAAGAAAGAATAAGGAATGAGGATTGCATGTGTGATCAATCCCCAAAAAAGAAATCTGTTTTACTCTATCAAAAAATCTACGTGGCGTCGTACTAAGGACTAAACAAGATCAGCGTTTCAAAATAGGAATCTAGGGGAAAAGAGTCCTCATATACAGGACACTAAATGACCTCTAACTTAGGAAGAATAAAGAATCTTTGTTGTACGAGTCCTCAATCCGGAAAATACCCACGGTGTCTGATATAGGACAAACAAGAAACAGGGCTTCGATCTCCCCAAATGCTTCGGAGTAATTTAGCATGCGGATATTACAAATCAGTCATTTCAGTACTCCAGCAAAATTCTGGTCCTCTTGAACATTGTAAACGGGTATCAG
>NW_006958876.1:0-3988 GCF_000164805.1 Carlito syrichta
CGGCAGACCTCCTTAGACATCACTATCCTCTCCATCCAGCCTCTGTAAACTCTAAAGGATGTGATCTTTTGGAATGTGATCTTTTGGAATGGAGATGGGTTGTCTTCTTCATTTGGATCTAAAGTATTTGTACTGTGATAAGAAAGACCTTTCAAGCTGGGTCTGCTTTCTCTAGCTGAGTGCTGTTGACTGTGGGTTCAGGTGGCACAGATCCACATTCACAGGAGACTTGTTGTAAAAGTGTATTCAGAGATGCATACAGGGCCACGGTTCCTCAGAATGAGACCCCAAATACCACAAAATTTATGTGCAAATTCAAGCTTGAGAGGTGATGCTTGGCTAGCTGGTTCTCAGTCCAGGCTTCCAATTAAAATCACATGGCCAGCTTAAATTTAATTTATAAATATAAGGCTTATACTGAACACGTAGGAGTGACTTGTGGTTTGACTTCTCCAGATAATCTAAGCTGAGAAGAAATCCTGAAGGAGGAGGAGGAGGAAGAGGAGGAAATGACTGGCAAATGTGTCCCAGGTCTGGGGCTGTATCTACTTTTCCTACTGGAATATCATGATTTGACAGCTTGTAAACATTTACTTCTCACTTCCGATGGTCCTGCCTAATAAGTTTCATTTAAATAGGTTTTGTTCATGTGATAGTCCACGGCTATGGAAAACACCTCCCAACCTGGCAGAGCCTTCTCTCTGTTGTTCACTCATGCTGCTTAGCTTCCATAAACAGTTCTCACCATGTATGTATGACCTGTAGTATTAAAAACATTTCCTTGTGGCTGTGGAAGATGAAAAGGCATAGATACTTAAGATTTTCACAGGAGATGGGGTAGATCCTCAGATAAAATTGAAGGCTAAGAACATGTACTATTAATGTTCCATCTGGGTACTCTATCAGCTCCATGCAGAACAGTTAATAAAATGCACATGTAAATAGGATGGCAGTTATTTCCCAGGATAACAAGGAAAGTCTGAATAAAGAACAATTAGGCTGAGCTTGGTGGCTCATCCTGCAATCCCAACAGTTTGGAGGGCTTCGGTGAGTAAATTGCCTGAGCCTGTGGGTTCAAAAGCAGCCCGGACAAGTTGGTGAGACCTTGTCTCTACAATAAATCAAAATTAGCTGAGCGTGACAGTGCACACGTGTAGTCCTGGCTACTTGGAAGGCTGAGGTGGAAGGATGACCGGAGCCCAGCAGGTCATAGCTGGGGTGGTCTTGAGCATGCCAATGCACACCAGCCTGGGGAAGAGAATGAGACACAAACCTCAAAAAAAAAAAAAAAAAAACAAAGGGAGTAACAATGCCAGTAAACACATTGGTGTTAGACAAGTTGGTGAAAGTGTTCTGAGTCTGAAGATTGCTTTTGACTTCTTTTTTTTTTTTTCACTTTTCCAGTAAGTTTTTTATTAGTAGTTAGATCATGATTCAGGGTCTCAAAGCAGGGAACACAATGTACCCTTTAGCCACCCTGGGAGGATGGAAGATATATTATTGTGTGGATAACAACTGTTAATGCTTTATAAACAATTCTGTTCATTAAAACAAATTATGTTTACATAGCATAAACACTCCAAAATTCCCTGTATGCTCACGTTCAAGTATCTCTTTTCTTCAGATAGTGTTTTCCATGTATGAAGAGCTTTCTTCAGTTTTCTTTCTTTCTTTCTTTGAGTTAGAGTCTCACTCTGTGTCCCAGACTGGAATGCAGTGGCCGCTGCCAGCCACCGCAGCCTCAACCTGCTGTGCTCTGGTGATCCTTCTGCCTCAGCCTTCCAAGTAACTGGAACTACAGGTGCACACTACCACACCGGGGATTTTTTGATTTATTCTAGAGATGAGGTCTGACCAAGTTGCCCAGACAGGTCTCGAACCTGTGGCCTCAGGCAATTCACTTACCTCTGCCTCCCAAGACATGGGATTACAGGCTTAGCCACCAAGCCCAGCTTTTCTTCAGTTTTCAATATTGAATCTGTCTTTTTACTAAACATAAACTTACAATATATACATTTTAGAGAGCAATTATCTTTACTCTGTTGTCCATGAAAATATCTCTTATTTATACCACATAAAATTACTCTATTGCTTATAAATATTGATATTTTGAAGAGATGCATCAAGATATTAACAGTCTGACTTCTTTTGCTCCTTATCATATAATTAGTAAGAAAAAAGATTTCTTTTCTTTTTTTTTTTTTGAGTTGGAGTCTCACTCTGTCACCCAGACTGAAGTGCAGTGGCCACTCCCAGCCACTGCACCCTCGACATGCTGGGCTCTGGTGATCCTTCCACCTCAGCCATTCAAGTAGCTGGAACTAGAGGTGTGCGCTACCATGCCTGGCTGATTTTTGATTTATTGTAGAGATGAGGTCTCGTCAAGTTGTCCAGGCGGGTCTCAAACTCACAGGCTCAGGCAATCCACTCACCTCAGCCTCCCAAAACATGGGATTACAGGCTGAGCCACCGAGCCATGCTAGAAGAAAGATTTCTAAAACTCAGTATTTCTTTGTCATTTATGTTATCCTATGCACTCACTTCTTGTGTCACTTACAATTACATCTGTAAAGTTTTTAATATGAATACTTTCTATTATTCATTATTTTTATTTTTTTGAAATGGAGACTCACTCTGTCACCCAGACTGGAGTGCAGTGGCACACTCCCAGCCAACACAGCCTCAACCTGCTGAGCTCTGGTGATCCTTCTGCCCCAGCCTCCCAAGTAGCTGGAACTACAGACGCATGCCACCATGCCTGGCTAATTTTTTGATTTACTGCAGAGATGAGGTCTCACCACATTGCCCAGGCAGGTCTTGAACCCGTGGGCTCAGGCAATCCACTCACCTCAGTCTCCCAAAGTGCAGGATTACAGGCTGAGACACCGAGACTGGCTACTTAATACTTTTTAACCTGAGTGATTCCTATGGCATGTATTTTGAACAAAGTTTCATTTCCATTCTTTAAATTTATAGCTTCTCTCCCCTGTACACAGTCTAACTTCAAACAAACTTTTAGCTGGTTAAAGACCGAATAATTTTCTACTTTTGTACATTCAAAAGATCTCTGGCTTAAATAAAGGTAATGGTACTATTTACACCTATAAATTTCTCAACATGTTCTATAGTTTATAGATACAGGAAACTTAGAGTATATAAATTTTCTTATGTTGAGAAAACATGGAAAAACAATGAGAAACTTTGCTCCATTCTTCCCATCTATAAGGTTTCTATACATATATAGATGCTCATATGTAACCATCTTTGCATGAGAGCTAAAGGCTTTGATACATTCTTCTCATTTGTATGACTTCTCTTCAGTATGGATTCTCTTATGCCCAACAAGTCCAAAATGAGAGCAAAAGCCTTTACCACATTCTTCACATTTGTAGCGTTTCTCCCCAGTATGCACCTTGATGTGTCATGCAAGCTTTGAACGGGAGTAAAAGGCTTTGCCACATTCTTCACATTTGTGGCATTTCTCTCCAATATGAATGATCATATGTCCAGCAAATCCAGTCTTAGAGCAAAAGTCTTTGCCACATTATTCACATTTGTAGACTTTCTCTCTAGTATGGATGGTTTTATGTCCCATTGTCTATGAATGCAAAAGGCTTTGCAGATTCTTCACATTTGTAAGGTTTCTCTCTTGTATGGATCTTCATATACCTAGCAAGTACTGTATTAGAGACAAAGGCTTTGCCACATTCTGCAAATTTGTAAGGCTTCTCCCCAGTATGGATCACAATATGTTGAGTAAGGTGTGAATGAGAGCGAAAGGCTTTGCCACATTCTTCACATTTGTAGGGTTTCTCTCCAGTATGGACCACCATATGTTGAGTAAGGTGTGAACGAGAAATGCTTTGCCACATTTCCCACGTTTGTAGTATTTTTCTCCAGTATGAATGTTCTTATGTTCAGCAAATCCCTTCTGAAAGCGAAAGGACATGCCACATTCTTCACATTTGTAGGATTTTCTCCAGTATGG
>NW_006958877.1:0-2813 GCF_000164805.1 Carlito syrichta
CCACCACAAGAGGAAAGTCTTTTCCTAGCTCCATGCTACAATGGCTAAAATACATGCAAGGGTGAGAGAACTATCTTGCCTTTAGCCCACAGCAACAAGTATCTATGAGGAGCAAACCCCCAAAACTGGAATTATCTTTTGGAGGGCGGGCACCTTGTAGTACAGGCTTTCCCCACTAGGTAAGTGTTCTAGGATCACATCAAAATCAATGTACCAGCTAGTGTTGTGAGAGGCGGTGTTCTGCTTCAGTGAATTTTTTATTAGATTCTTTGAACTTCTATGCCCACTTCATAATGTGTAATTTGTACAAACACCCTGCCCACATTGAACTGAGTGTTCAGTAGTGTTTGTTCAGATATGACATGTCCAAGGCTCCAGCTTTCCTATTCACCAGATCTCACCCTAAGTGGCTTTTGTGTCTGTTTCCCTGGAAAAGAAAAATCCTGAAAGGACATGTTTTGCCGATGTGGGAAGGATGAAACAAAAAATGGCAGATGCAAAAAAAAGATATCAAAACTGACCAGCTATAAACTATTTTTGAGCAGTGAAAAAAAGCATTCTGGTGGATAAATTTCATCAAAATGAGAGTACTTTGAAGGCGACTCAAGTTTAAGCATGTAAGAAAAAATGCACAATTTTTATAAATATATTCCAGTTTGGGGAGGATTTCCTCTTGTAAATCCAAGGCATTTAAGCTGGGCGCAGTGGCCCAGGCCTATAATCCCAGAAATTTGAGAGGACAAGGTAGGAGGATCACTTGAGGCCAGGAGTTCAAAACCAGCCTTTTAACTTACTTTGAACATTCTTGAGACTTGCTTTACAGCTGAATCCTGAACCACAATGGAAGATGGCCTGATTCACCCTCTATTGGTTGCTTCCACTTACTTTACTCCTTCCCTTCCTTCTTAGTTATATTCTTTGTAACTTCCAAATAAATCACAGTTGGCCCTTGAACAACACAGGTTTGAACTCTGTGGGTCCACTTATGAGCACATTGTTTTCAATAAAAGTTATACCAAGTGTGTCTGTATATTCTGCCTCCCCATTCCCCGTCTTCCACTTCTTCCAGCTTTGCTATCCCTAAGACAGCATGACCAGTCCCATCTCTTACTCCACTTCCTTAGTGTACTCAGTGTGAAAATGATGAGAATAAAATATATGATGGTCCAATGCCACTAGATGAATAGTAAATATATTTCCTCCTTCTTACAAATTTCTTAATAACATTTTATCTAGATTACTTTATTATAAGAAGATAGTATATAATACATATAACATAAAAGCCTGAGTTGTCTCCATAGGTCGCAAGTATTTTATTCAATTCATAATCTCAGGGTCTATATTTGGGAGAAATCAAATTAAACATTAACTATTTATCCAATGACCATCTAAAATCACTTATTTATTCTGCTTAAAAATGTGTTTATACATTCCAGAAATACACAAAATTAAGCCTTTTGCAATAAAAGGATGAGCTTTTATTTTTTCCTTAACATCTTCACCATTTTTACATCTCCTCACACCCTTAATCCCCTGGATATCACATTCAGTAAAATGTTGACTATTACCCATAATAAGAAACAGCCCTTTTTGTCCCAATTCCCAGGGTGGAAGGTTTTCAGTATTTCACCATTAGGTAAAATATTAGTTGTAGTTCTTATAGATAGACTTTTAAATAAATAAGGAATTTCACTTTTTCTAATTTGCTAAGATCTTTTTTGTTTTAATCATGAAGAGTAGTTGAAGTTATAAAAGGGTAAAGTGAAAATTATTTTTAAATGATAAATCAACATCAAGGTCCTAGAATAAATCCCACTTAAATTATAATGTATCTTAAAATATATATATTATGTAAAAATATACATTTGTAAACAGATATTGCTGGATTTAGTATGCTCATATGTTATAAATGTCTTGAAGTTTGAGGGAGAGAAGAATGAGACAGACACTGATATTGACTGGTGGACATGTATACAAATTCCACAGGTAAAGTAAGCCGTGTATAATCATGAAGGGGTCACACATGTGTAGTAAGCAACCATTCATGTTATATAGCTCCCATGCTTACTTTGGAATGGAGAGTTACCATTTAAATGTATTGCAGTTAGGCCATATATAGCAAAAGGTGGTTCGGGGACATTACAGCCCTCTATAAAGTGGCCAAAACCAGTCCACGGCCATTGGCCTCTTATCAGGAGAGAGTTACAGAAATCAGTCTCTTGTCCAATCAAAGCTTGTTCAGTTATGAAAGCCGGGAAAGTGCGGATGCTGGGACACAGCAAACGCTGGCCCTGAGCAACGGGCGGTGTAGTCAACAACGAAGTTTCTTTTTAATACAATTAAGGTATTGCCACTAGGAAACCGCCCTCTGAGAGACATCGGAGCTTGGAAGTTTGGACGTTGCTTCCATCCAGAAAGTACCAACTCAGTGAGACAAGCGTTGCCACCAGCCAAGCCCCACCAGCGACAGCATTCAAAGGGCACCTGCTTGGTGCAAATTGAGGTGCAGCAAGCGTGAAACGCGAGTCTGGGGAAAGCAGCGATTCTAGGGTGAAGAAACTGACCGCCCAGAGAATGTACGAATTCTGTGAACAAGAAAGTTGGGCTCAGCGCTCCTGGCAAAAGGGCTGGTGGGAAACCAGCGGTTCCACAAAGAGCTGAGTCGCCAGTGAGACCCTGGTTGGGAAGCCAGGGCCAAAGAGCCAGGGTGGCGGAGGGGCTGCGCGCAGCTGGACTCTCGAAGGTGGCGGTGTCGGCCTCTCCTGCAGGCGCTGTGGCTTCTCTGGGCAGATTTTCTCCTGGGAATGTACCTT
>NW_006958878.1:0-715 GCF_000164805.1 Carlito syrichta
AGTCTTTGATATTTTTTGAAAAAAGTACCAAATGCAAAAACCCAGGAGCATTTAATTTTAATAAGATATAATCATTGCTAAGAAATTCTTGGAGAACTGTATATCTAAAGAGAAAAAAATACAAGGTTCAGTATAGAATTTATAAGTGCTCATCACTAACTGAAACCTAATGTGCTAAATATTCTAACAAGTTACCTTTTCTTTAAAAAAAGTAATATTTTCACATAGAAGGAGAGAGAAGAATAAAAACTAAAGAAAGCAAAAATGGGAAAAAAAACAATGGTGACTATGTATGAGCATTTGAATGGAGTACTTCAATCATTTATTGAGAAGTCTCATAAGCTACATAAATTATACTCTGGTATCAAACTAGAGAGACAAAATATGTATTTTCCTGAAGCATTGATTTTAATGTCTGCTACATCAATTGTGCATATTGTCACTAATTTCCTCCTAGAATTTGGCAGTTGAAATGCTAATTGCAGCCTAGAACTTTATCCAGCTTGCTTTACATAAAACCTCTTAGTAACCCCACAACAAGACTTCATTGTTCAGACACAGTTATCTGGATTAACTTCAATTATCATGTTTCCTAGTAGAATGACATCTACTAGCTCTTCCCTCTAATAAAACTCAGATTATATTAAAGTTTCTCAAAAGATAGCTCTTCATCTTAGGACACTGCATTTTTGCGAGAGGTTAAAAAATGTGTGAA
>NW_006958879.1:0-5057 GCF_000164805.1 Carlito syrichta
TATCAATATAGAACAGAAAGTTTATTCCAAATTTTAAATACAGAGAGTTTTCATTATGATAATTTAAAACTTAACATCCATACTCGATAACAGAAAATTTTGCATGAAAATATAAGTAGTGGTATAAGTATTTCATAGAAAATAAAATTCAAAATTTCTCACTATGAACTCTCTTGAGAAATTTGTTTCTAAGATATATTATCTCTGAAAAGATTTCCAAATTCTGATGTTTTTCTTTATATAGTGTTTACAAGATACAACCCAATGGTACTAGTGATTTACTTTTAACTAATTCTGTATTTACCACACTTTGTGTTAAGATCTAATCACTTCTTTTATAAGCAAAGACAAGCAATGCTAATGGCCTGACTTGCTCCTGTGACCCCCAAACACTGAGTCACTCTTATATCAATTAAGTAGTCAGAATGTTGCATTTATAGCCTTAAAATGGCCTACATCTCACCAATTAAAACTGATGTTCTACCAGCTTAAACCATTGTAAGCTTTTTATCAGAACCTACAAGTCCTGTGTGAAATACCATGAGGTGTGGAGAGCAGTGAAATGGCTGGAGCCACGACATGGGCAGGAGAAGAAGGGCTGGGATGCATGCACAGTTAGAGATGGAGGGAAGGAGGATGTAAAGGACTAAAAGAACTAAGAAATGAGATAAGCAAAACTCCTCCTTCTAGATTTACAGAGTTCATTGTGAAACTTGGATATAGGTGTCCCCTCTCCACATGCAGGTTCCATGCCAATTCCGTACCCTGGATATTTTCACTTACCTGGCACCACAACCACACTTCCACAGGAATAGTCATTTCTGATTATGGAGCATCTATTGCACAGAAACCACTGTCCTGTTTTTCAAGTCACATAGATGTCAAAACAATCCCATGACCTATGAAGACTCCTCAGTTAAAATGACCTCATAGTTTCAAAAAGAATATATATATTTATATATATATAACTTATGAAAAAACATTCTCCAAATAAATTAAAGTTGAAAGCCAATAAGAAAAAGAACCACTAGAGACGGCATTTCACTGTTAGTTGAGTACATTGTTACCATCTTTTACCTAAAACTTTGAGTAAGTTGGAGTAGTTTAATGTTGGCATCAGGATGACACTTTGTTCAATATACAACACTCAACATATTACAGTTTTGTTTTATGTAAAAACAAATAAAGTTTATAATAGCCTGAGAAAACCATTCCAACATCCATTGTATTTTATTATCTTAATGTTTAATTGGCAAAAAAAATTAACTTTTAAAATTTTAAATATTAATCTCTTACTATAGTACATAAAATATTCCTCTGAACATGCATCATATCATGCATCACAACGCTGTTGTAAGCCAACCACAAAGAGTCTCTCCACTTAGATTTTTTCCTGCATCTTATATTTCAGTGTCCTTTATATTTTATATACAAAATGTATATAAATAATACTCTCCTAATATAGAGGGACCTCTCATGGCTCTGATGCATCAAAAATTGACCATGGGCTTTCACATAAACACTAAGAATTAAGGCATAGCACTAAGTGATTTTAGAGTTGAAGTGCAGCAACATTAGCTTTTTAAAATCCTAAAACACCTTAAGTGCAAATAAATATATTTTGAGTGTAATTGTAACTCTTCAAAAAATCTATCTTCTACTCATTTTAACACCAAAATAAATTATCTATTTTAACCTTGAGATATTCTCTATAATCATCAATATAATTTTGGGGATAATAGTAACTGTACTTCTTTCAGTAATTAATTATAAATAAATTAAGTTTTTTAAGAAAAAATATAATGACTGAATGGACTAGCAACAAACAAGATTCTAGCATCGTAATTATTATAACAAAATACACCTTAAGTAGAAAACAGTCACAAAACACAAAGATAGATATTATGTAACTGTAAAATAGGTCTATTTCTCAGAAATCTATAGTAGTTGTGTTTATGTGTATAATAAATCAGGATTCTCAAATATATAAAACAAATATTGATATGTGTAACAAGAAATGCATAGCAACACAAAAAATTGTAAGAAATTTTAATACTCACTTTCAATAATAAATACAAATATCAGATAACAGGTCAATAAAAAATATGAGCAATATTATAGACCAATTTTACTCAATAGTCATATATAGAACTCTTTATGCAAAAGCAGCAGAATACACAAGATTTTCAATCATACATGGTGCATTCTGTAAGAACACACAACAAGTCTTATCAAATCTAAGAGTGAAATTATGCAATATATCTGTTCTGATGAAAATGGAAAAAAACTAAAAATCAAAAGCAGAAGAAAAACTGGCAAATCCAAAGCTACATGGAAATTAAACAAACTTTTGAATATATTTTTGTTCAAGGTTCAGATGATAGAATATTTTTAAGTCAATACTACTCACAGTGATGTACAAATTTAATGTAATCTTTATTGAAATCCCAATGGTGCTTTATTTTTGCAAAAATATTAAAATTAAATTTTTTTTCAGGAACGAGTAATAGCTAATCACTACTAAAAAGGAAGATCAAAGAGATATTACACTTCATGATCTCAAAACAAAGCTACAAAAAGAAAAACAATATGGTACCAACATAAAAACATATAATGAAGAAACAATAGATAATCCAGAAATAAAGCATTTTGTATATGAGATAATGATTTTCCATGATTGCCATAACCACACAATGGGAAAAGGACAGTTTGCTCAACAAATAGTATTAAAAACTTAAAATCTACATAGTAAAATAAAGTTGTATCATTTCACTGCACAATATATAAAATATACTTAAAAGATTGAATACTTAAGCATTAGAAATAAAACTCTTAGAAGAAAATATAGGGAAAATATTATGATGTTGGTTTTGGCACTGTTTTCTTGGATATGACATCAAATGTATAAGCAACAATAACAAAAAATACAATGTGGGATGACGTCAAGTTTTAAAATATCTACACATCAAATGAAAATTTAGTGATGAAAAGATGCCACCTACAACATTTGTCAAAATGTTTGAAAATCACATATTTGGTCAGAGTTAATGTCTAGAAAATATAAACAGTTTCTAAAATTTGACAACTACAAAAATTGAATAAATTGATTAAAATTTACAAAGGATTATACTGACATTTCTCTAAAGAACATATACAACTGGCCAACAAGTATTTGAAAAGTTGCTACAAATTACTAATTTTTAGGCAAATGCAAAGCAAAATCACAATGAGACATAACCTCATACCCACTAGGATGTCTACAATTAAACAAACAAACAAATATGTTGAGGATATGGAGAAATAGAAACTCTCATGAAATGTTGGTGGGGAAAAATAATGCAGCAATATAAAAAATGGTAAAGAGTTTTCTCAACCATTTAAAAACGAATTTATCATATGATCCAGCAATGCCATTTCCGGGCATTACCCAATGTATGTAATGCAGGATCTGAAAAAGATATTTGCACACCCATGTTTACTGCAGCATTATTCACAGAAGTCCAAGGGCAGAAGCAATGCAGATGTCCCTCGACTGATGAACAGTTTTTTTACAATATGGCACACACAAAAGAGTATTATGCAGACTTGAAAAGAGAAATCTTGTCACATGCTACAATAAAGATCAGTTTTGAGAAGTTTATGTTAACTAAAATAAGCCCATAATAAAGTGATAGATATTTATGATTCCACTTATCTGAGCTATACAAACTCACAAAAACAGAAGGTAACATGCTTTAATTTTTTTGTCAAGAGCTGATGAGGGGATAAAATGTTCAGTTGTTATTTAACAGTATTTAGTTTTTGCTTTTCAAGTTGAAAAAGTTATAAAGTCTTAATGTATAACAATGTAAATATAATTCACTTGACTGGAACTGTACATTCAAAAGGATCTAAGATGATGAATTTAATGTTGCAAGTTTTTATCAAAATTATTTTTAAATGACAACTAAAAAAATAGTGTTATAAAACTTTTAAAAAATTGCCTCCAAGATCACAAAAGTGTTTCTCTAACACAAATATATAGATTCGTGTATAAAAATGTGGTGAAATTGATACTATTGATACTATTTCCATGACTATAGTATCACCTAGACAGGATAAAACAATCATTGAAAATTAGACAGGAAAAGAAATATACAAGATAAGGCAGAAACAAATTTAGATTCATAGTTATTGAGACAAACACATACATATAGAATTTAACTATGATAGACACATGCTGATTTATATTTTAACTAAACCATTCATTTTAAGTATATATAGAGTTTCGAATTGTCATTCAATATTATAAGATACAATAAAAAGTAAACTGAAAAACATAGTAAATTGATGTCAAGAAACCTGTCTACTCTGGAAATGAAACAGAAAAATATAAAATTACAAAACAAGAATAAGAGAAACATTTATCAATGATATCCTATATGCAACATGATGTACTATCAAAAAAAATTTTTTCTAGATGATAACTATGTCCAGCTGTGACTGTGCACCCATTTGGAAAGCAGGTATTTGGAAACATTAGCATGTAATGCATGGCAGTCAAGTTTCACATATAAAAAAATGTACTTCTGCCGGGCTCGGTGACTCAGCCTGTAATTCCGCGCCTTTGGGAGGCTGAGGTGAGTGGATTGCCTGAGCCCGCGGGTTCGAGACCCGCCTGAGCAGCGAGACCTCATCTCTACAATAAATAAAAAAATCAGCCAGGCGTGGTAGCGCGTGCCTGTAATTCCGGCTACTCGGAAGGCTGAGGCGGAAGGATCGCCGGAGCCGAGCAGGTCGAGGCTGCGGTGACTGAGAGCGGCCACTGCACTCCAGTCTGGGCGACAGAGTGAGACTCCAACTCAAAAAAAAAAAATGTACTTCTGTTATTGATGAAGGCTATTAAGTTTTTAATTAATAAACATTTAAAAAACAATAATGACATTTTTATTTTGATAATATATTGATGCCATTTCCACACATAATAGAAAGACTGAAAGTCAGCCTTTAGAAAAAAAAGGCTTATATTTCTAAATAACAAATAAACACAAATTTTTGTAAAATATGATGAAAGTTCC
>NW_006958880.1:0-759 GCF_000164805.1 Carlito syrichta
TGACTAGAAAGCAGGCCAGCTATTTAAGTCACCTAGTTTAGTCAGCTGGCTAGCCAGCTGGCTAGCTAGGCAGTGGAGCAGTTAAGTCATTTGTCTAGCCAGCGGGTTAGCTAACTGAGTCAGCTTGTTAGGTCAACTTGCTAGCCAGCCAGCTAGCTAGCTAGGTAGAGAGCTAATTAAGTCAAATGGCTAGCCAGCTGTCTAACTAGTTAAGTCAACTAGTTGAGTCAGCTGGCTAGACAGATAGCTATCTGGTTAAGTCAACTAATTAAGTCAGCTGGCTATCCAGCTGTCTAGCTAGGTAGCGAGCAAGATAAGTCAGCTACCTATCCAGCTGACTAGCTAGTTAAGTCAGCTATTTAATTCAGTTGCTTCCCATCTGGCTAGCTAAGTACATAGCTCGTTAAGTCAGCTGGTTACCCTGCTGGCGAGTTGGTTAAGTCAGCAAGTTTTTTCAGCTGGTCAGCCATATGGCTATCTAGTTGTGTCAGCTAGTTAAGGCAGCTGGCTAGCCATCTGGCTAGCTGGTTAAGTAGGCTAGTTAAGTCAGCTGGCCAGCCAGCTGGCTCGCTAGGTAGCTAGCTAATTAAGTCAGCTAGTTAAGTCAGCTGGCTAGCTAGGTAGCTAGCAAGTTAAGTCAGCTAGTTAAGTCAGTGGGATAGCTAGTTAAGTTAGTTAAGTCAGCTGGCTAGCCAGATGCCTACCCGAGTATCTACCTAGTTAAGTCAGCTGGGTAGCCAACTGGCTAGCTAGAGAAGT
>NW_006958881.1:0-793 GCF_000164805.1 Carlito syrichta
TGGATTCTTTCTCTTGATATCCAAGCAACTGGAATTCTAGGTCACGAGGAAATGTCTCGACGTCTTGCTGAGAATGAAGCAGGAATTTCAGTAATGGGAGTCCTCATATACAGACCACTACACTACCTGTTTCGACGGAAGAATAAGGAATCTTGCTTACACGAGTACTGCATCCCAGAAATCTACAGAGCATCTTGTAAAGAGATAAGCACCAATCAGGTTTTGGAAGTAGGAATCTGGATAATGGGAGTCCTCAAATACAGGAAACTGCACTGTCTATTGCTAAGGAAGAATAAGGAATCAGGTTTACACGTGCCCTGATTTCCAAAAAAAACTTCAGGGTGTCTTGCTAAGGGCTAAACACGAATTTGAGTTTTTGAAGCATAATCTAGGGAAATGAAATCCTCATATACAGGCAACTGCATGGACTTACCTAAGAAAGAATAAGGAATCTGTGTGACGTGTTCTCAATCCCCAAAATCTACATGGTGTCTTCCAAAGGTCTGAACAAGCATTGGGGTTTGGTCGCATGTATCTGGGAAAGGGAGTACTCATATACAGGCAACTGCACGGCTGTTGCTAAAAATAAGGAATCTCGGTAATATGAGTACTCAGTCTGGAAAATCTACAGGGCATCTTGTTGATGGCTAAAAACGAATCAGGGATTTGAGGAATGAATGTGGGTAATATGAGTCCTCATACACAGGAAACTACATGGCCCTCTTGTTAAGAAAAATGAAGAAATACGTTTTACACCGTTCCTGTATCAAAAATCTACATGGCGTCTTACTAA
>NW_006958882.1:0-486 GCF_000164805.1 Carlito syrichta
TGCCTCCCAGCAGGCTGCTGGCAGGGATGCCCAGGAATGCCCCCTTCCTGTTCTACACCAGGCCATCTGTCCATTAGTCCAGCAGTGAGGAGGAAAAGTTCTTCCTCTGGGGTTCCCTCCCCACTTCCCATCCAGAGGGTCAGGTGAACCCCTGTTTCTTCTTTCATTCAACACACATTTGTGAAGCACCTACTCCATGCCAGGCCTGGCTAAGCACCAGATGCAGCAAAAGCCAGACACAGCCCCCATCCTCTGGGACACACAGAGGTCAGGGAGAAGTTTGTGGGTTAATCGCTAAAGCTCCAGTCCAGGACATTATCCCTTGGACACCCGTTCAGCCATTCATCTGAGGTCCTTATGTGACAGCCCAAAGCCCTTTCCCCATGGCACACAGTGTGGTGGGGGAGGCCAAGACAGAATCCCACTGGATACCACAGGGTGGTCAGGGCCCTTCCCTGGGTGAACCTGGAGAGGGAAAGGGCAGCA
>NW_006958883.1:0-582 GCF_000164805.1 Carlito syrichta
GTGACAGAGACTCTGGTGACAAAAAAGGAACCTCCCACGTGTATCATGATGGGCATCCACGACTCCCCAGGGAAAGATCTGCATGGACAGAGGATGGTGCAGTGATTGGGAGAGGAAGGAGCCCTCCTCCCATTCAAGGATGGCAGATAGCGTGACCGGAACCTGGACTGCCCTCAGCATTGCTATACCGCCTTGATCACTATGTGCCCGATTGCCGCCCTAGTTCGGTTGGGTGTGTTCTGTGAGCTCAAACATGTCTTTGCTGTGGGGTATGAGTGTGGGTGGGGGAGGCCAGCCTTCTGGGGCACGTAGCCAAAGGCCCGGGAAGGATATGCCCAGTGGCCACCTTTGAAACCTCCCATGAACAACAGGCAGGAAAATGCCTTTTCCTCTCCCATCCCTGATGTTGACTCCTCACACTGGACGTCAGGGGTGGTTGTGGTGGTGTTAGTGACTATTATTATTTGGAGTCGGAATCCCTCTCTGTCTCCCAGATTGAGGGGCAGGGGCACTATCACAGCCACCGCAGACTCCACCTTCTGAACTCGTGTGATTCTCTCACGTCGGATCCCTGAGTGGCTA
>NW_006958884.1:0-688 GCF_000164805.1 Carlito syrichta
GAAACTGCTCAAGCCAGGGCACCAAAACCTATTGTCAGCAACAGTATCCTCCCCACTAGTGACCAGGCCTCTATTCTCACCCACTCTCCACCTGCCAATCCAGCCAAGCCATTCCCTTGCTCTAAAATCCTTGCTGGCTCCCTATTTCCCGTTGCTTCCCATTTAATTCCCTCAGCCCAACTCTGCAATCAATTTCTCAGTCTATATTTTCTCCTTCCTGTCCTAATTCTCCACTCCAGCCTCCCCTGATCCGAGCATGTGGAGGGTTCCTTCACCAACTCCATCCTATTTGGGTTCATTTCCAAATCTGCCCCAGCTAGGGCAAGACAGTACTTCCACCTGATGGTGCTTACTGCCCAGTCACAATGTCCAGGTCCTGAAGAGCCAGCTCTATCCACCCTCCTACAGGAGCCAACTGCCGGGCCCCACCCACCACTCCCCTTCCCTGAGCTCCCCTGCACCTGTAGGCTGAGCCCTAACTCCAGCTGGTTCTCACCTCAGCCTGGGCTCTTCTCTGGCTGACCTAGACCTCCTTGGCCCGCCAGGCTGGGAGTTCCCTGAGAGTTTGAGCCTATGTCTCCTACCCCAGTCTTTACTGTAGGCCAGGCAAGTTAAGAGCATGATCCAGGGAAGCAAGTGCAGGGCAGACCGTCACCCAGTGTCTGAAAGGACCACTTCATGCCATTGG
>NW_006958885.1:0-583 GCF_000164805.1 Carlito syrichta
CGAAGCTAGCTGTATATATCAGCTTATGTCAACTAGCTAGCTAGTTAAGTTAGCTAGTTAAGTCAGCTGGCTAGCTCGATAGCTAGCTAGTTAAGCCAGTTAGTTAAGCCAGCTAGCTAGCTAGGTAGCTAGCTGGGCAAGTCAGCTGGTGAAATCAGCTTGCTAGCTAGTTAATTTAGCAAGCTAAGTAAGCTGCCTAGTCAGTTGCCTCTCTGGGTAGCTAGCTAGTTAATTCAGCTGGCTATCCAGTTAACCAGCTAATTAAGTAACCTAGCTAAGTCAGTTCACTAGCCAGCTTGTTAGGTAGGTAGCTAGGTAAAGTCCACTGCAAGGCAGTGGGCTACGTAATTAGTTATGTAGTTAGCTCAGCTCTCTATCCAGGTGGCTAGCTAGGTAGCTAGGCAGTTTGGTCAGCATGTTAGCCAACTGGCTAGCGACTTAAGTAACCAGGTTAAGTCAGTTGGCTAGACAGCTGGCTAACTAGGTAGCTAGATAGTTAAGTCAGCTGTCTAGCCTGCTGGCTAGCTAGTAAAGCCATCTAGTTAAGTCAGCTGGATATTCAGCTGGCTAGCTAGGTTGCTTG
>NW_006958886.1:0-725 GCF_000164805.1 Carlito syrichta
CGTGCTACTTTATTTCAACTGCCATGACAACACACCTACCCACACTGTGCTGAATGTTCAACAGTTTTTGACCAAAAATGGCATGACCCCCAGATCCTACCCTCCCTATTCACCCAACTTCACCCTGAGTGACTTTTTTTCTTGTTTCCCTGGATGAAAAAGTCTTCAAAGGGAAACATTTGACCAATGTGGGGGAGATGAAACAAAATGCCAAGAGCACTAAAAGGCATCAAACTTAACATGTTCAAAAACTGTTTTGAGCAGTGGGAAAGCCATCTTGATAGTGTATTGCATCAGACAGGGAGTATTTTGAAGATGATTGAACTTAATCATGTAAGGATAAATATACAATTTTTAATAGAATTTTTATAGAATAAATTTAAATTTTTCTTTCTTTGATTCTGACTTTACATATGAATGAAGCTTCATTTTCATATGTCAAATGCTATTTGGGTAAAAAAATTTCTATTTTCAGTATTCTACCCAAGAGTTCTTCTTGACTGTCAAAACCCTGTATCATCTGAAGTCAGAATTTCAAATACCTGCTGTCAAGTCCCACGTTCTGTCAGACCTGCTCCAGACAGTGATTTTAGGAATTCCTGACCTACTCAGCTCAGTGGAGCATTTCTTAAAGATACTCAATGAGCAGGCTGCCAGGTGGGTGCCCTGACCTCAGGTCCTTCTCAGTCGTGACATAGTCCAGTGCATTTGCCATTTGATTGTGG
>NW_006958887.1:0-503 GCF_000164805.1 Carlito syrichta
TCAGCAGTGGAAACAGGCTTAATATGAAGAGAAGTGCAAGACAGTGTTTTGTAGGGTGCAGGCCTAAAAGCAGCAGACGTAGGGATAGTAGACGACTCAGAATCTGTCAAGCTGGTTGCAGTGGTCAAAATTGACTGAGCTGGTTTTGCAGGACCCATCAAATATGTGTTGGTAGGTGCTGGATGGGATGGATTGACTGCAGTAGATTGAGCTGAGGTAGTAGAACCAGGCCGGGCAGAGTAAGGCACTGCAGGTCTACGTGAGACCGGATATTGTGACTGTCAAGGAACAGGTTGAGCTTGAGGTTTTTCGAGGGTTAGGAAGGGCAAAGGTACCAACTTCACCTTCCCAGGTGATGGCAACTCATACTCAGATGGATATGGGGCCTTTTTTTCAGCACTGGCATTTGGTTTCTGGGCTTTGATTTGCATTTTCCCATGACCTTTACCCTAAATCATGTGGAGAATCCCACCCATAGGTTGAGAGCTGCAGATGGCTTGGGG
>NW_006958888.1:0-761 GCF_000164805.1 Carlito syrichta
CATTGTAAAAAATGAAGAATAGGTCCTCATTCATTAGCAATTTTGAAATGTCACAGAGCATATGCTATCAGGTCTTTTGACTTACAGTTAGAGAGTGTTTTTTTGTTAGGACCCAGTTCTTTTCCATAGAAGTAACTTCCTGGTACAAAATTCCTAACTGTTTTTTGAGAGTGATTTCTTAGTTCATTATTCTCCATGGACTTCAAGCTCTTGGCTCTTATCTTCTGAAATGTTATTTTTTAAATGTTATTATTTTTCTATAAAAATTGCCTCTGTTTGCACTGAGTAGCTTTCTTTGCTTGCTTTCTCTCATAGAAAATTAAGATCCAGAAGATGTTTTAAAATGTTCATAATCTCAGCTCCTTTTAATCTAAGTTAGTGGCCCTTTTACTGATAAAAAATAACCCTTAAAAACTTTGAGGTTTTTCTATATATCAGACTCCAGCTTATGTAATCAATATAATTCAAACACTTTTTTTTTTTTTTTTTGAGACTGCTTCTTTCTCTGGACTTAAGTGCTTTTTGGGGGAATTTGGTTTTTGTGTGACCACATCTATAAAGCTTGAGTATAACTTAGATAAGTCATTCATCATCTTTTGAATCAACCAAGGGTTTTTAAACAAATGGTTTTATAGACACTCCTTTGTTTGATAGCTGTTCTCAGTTTAGACTTCATTTTACTTTGAAAATAATTTATAGGTAAGATACTAGTAATGAGAAATAGTTTTGCTTTCCAGCTTATCAAGTCCTAGACCCTTCAT
>NW_006958889.1:0-732 GCF_000164805.1 Carlito syrichta
CCTGCCTGGTAACCCTGGATCCTGTAGCCACAACAAACAGCCGGGCCCCGCGACATTCCGCCGGGACCCCAACTGCCAGGGAGCAGTCTGGATGGGCTAGTTTCAAGTCGGTTGGAGAAGAAGATGCAGAAATAAATATGCTTGTCTCCATGAATGCTATATGGTCGTTCTTTTCTTTCTTATTGCTTTTATATTGACATAAAATTGAAATATAGGAAAATGTGCACAGGTGCAGACGTATGGCTTTACAGACTCAATCTTTGTAATCCTTTTGGTATCCAACCGCCTTTTCAATATATGATTATGTCCATTAACACATAAACTACCTCCTGTTAGCCTCAATCTATACCCACACAGTCCTCCACATACAGTCTCTGTTTTGATATCTAAACATTCTTTTAACCATTTTTCACAACTTCACAAAAATTAGGAAAGTCGCCACGTGCTCGTTTTGTCTGCCTTTCTGCCCTAACGTGCCTGTTTGTCCCACACTTCCAGACCCAGTGCGTGTGTGGGAACAGCAGGCAGGCCCTTGAGGAGTCACCAGATGAGGAAGTTCTTTTGCTGGCTAAAGCTAAACATCACCTCAAACAGTCCCCCACTGTAGAAGACTGTTTCCTCTATAATTCAGTGGGAATTTTTTTTTTTCTTGTTCATTGATTCCTGAATTTGGTGATTCATGAATGTTAATGTAGTTTTTTAAATTGTAAGAGGCAATACTCAAAATATATT
>NW_006958890.1:0-546 GCF_000164805.1 Carlito syrichta
CGCACAGACCCTGGGGACTTGGCAGCTGCCTTTAAGAGCCACCAAGACAAGCACATTAGAAGCTGATGCTTGCTGTCGTCCTGGCTTCCATGTCCATAGGCTCTGGTTGGGAACTCCAATCAGTTACTCTTTTTCGGGTTTGTTTTATTACTGGCAGCACCAAAGGATTGTCCTCAAAAAAGGTGACCTATCAGCTATTTTACTCACTATCCCTCACACATGGTGCAGTTGGTCCTCGAGTGACAACTGCGCCGGGAGTAAGTAGAGAAGTCAGTAAGAAAATAAAGGAGAAAAACCGTATAATCATTTCAATAGACGCAGAGAAAACAGTTGACAATATTCAGCATCCATTCATGATTAAGAGCTCTTAAAAAATTCAGAATAGAAAGGAATTTTTTTTTAATGGAATAACTTTGATGACTTTTACACTTCCTCAGACAATGAGGGCTCATTTTGTAGTAAGGGATGGTATTTGGCTGGGGCAAGCACAGACTAGCACTAACTTGATGTTGTAGGTAATGAAAAAAATAATTTTATGGATTTGTC
>NW_006958891.1:0-8284 GCF_000164805.1 Carlito syrichta
CAACAAAGTCTATAGCCATAACACCTGGAAAGTGCCTAATCTCATCTGATCTTGGATGTTAAGCACGGGAACGCATCTGGTTACTATTTGGATGGCAGAAGAAATTGACAACACAATTCTCCCTTATATATTTAATTAATTATATTTATGTAATTCATTTTTTATTATAAACATTAAATTTTCACTATAATAAATGCATAGGATAAAAAGTAGCACATTCAGGGGGAAACATCCCTTTTTATAATTCATGCACAAACATTTAATAGTGGTATGTTTTATTCACACAAATAGAAATCTCAAACATGCATCCTTTCGCAGTGAATGAAAACAGTCTCAGGCATCAAGAGTAACTAAAAATGTTTTGTGATGTACAGTGGCCATTTTAAAGGGTAGAAGATCTCATCTAAGGACAATATTAAATTCATTCCTGGCCTGCTGAAGGGTAAACCTGTAACAGTGTATATCATGAAAAGTATCACTTTGTCACAAAAACAAAAATTCTGATGTGGATCTCCAAAAGCCCCAAACACCTAAGAATCATTTGGGCATGGTAGAATTTCAAGTCATTCCTGTTTCCTCAAAATTACCTCAAAGGTGATACTGTTCTTCAATTATTCTTGCTCACAATACCAGCCCCCTCTCAGAAATGTATCTGGTTTTCTTTCCCACCCTGCAAGATATCTGCTTTTTTGTTTGACTTTGTCCCTTGTTACACACACTGTTCTCCTCTCCTTTTCCCTATTCCCGTCTTTGCCAATCAGTCTGTAGAAACACATAATCAATCCCATGTTCTTTCCTTCTTGCCCCTACAGGGGTTGGTTGGCCCATGTACCCTCACTGCTCACCAAAAGCTCCTCACCTTACCAAAAGGCAGAATACCACCTTCATCTCCCTTCCTGCCTCTTTGCAAGTTCCGTCCCTTTCACTTCAAGGGCACAAAATCATTTGATTACTGCCCTGTGCTTCTTTTATGTCCCTTCCCTAGAGATGCCTTCATGGCTTTTGCGAGTCCTTGGCAGTCTGGGCTGGTGTGTGCTGACCCTCACCATGTATCCTTCTCCCCTTTCTCTTTAATAAGGATGTCACTGGTTTTTTTTCAGTCCAGGGGAGATCCTTTTGCCTGGAGGGTGCATGTTCTGTCTCCATGAGAGGGAGGTGTGCTCAGGTAAGAACTGTGAGTCAATGAAATGCAAGATGTGTAAGGTCTGCAACCTCAGACATCTTTCAAGACAAAGGTCAGATATGGATTTTTTTTTTAAGTTGTAGTCTCACTCTCTTGCCCAGGCTGTGGCATGCTCACAGTCACCACAGCCTCGACCTGCTATGCTCAGGTGATCGTTTGGCCTCAGCCTCCCCGAGTAGTTGGAACTGTGGTCACCACACCCAGCTATGTTTTTCTTATTTATTGTAGAGACAAGGTCTCATCAAGTTACCCAGGCTTGTCTCAAACCCTTAGGCTCAGGCAATCCTTTTGCCTCGGCCTTCCAAAAAGCTGAGATTGCAGACTTGAGTCACCATGCCCAGCCCAAATCCAGATGTTTTAACTCCTTTGCTGCCTGGGAGCACCTTCACCTGGACCAAGATTGGAAACTCAATGCTTAGGTGACCCAGTACAAGCAGCAATTAACTTTTCAGTTCAGAATTGCTTCTGCCCTGAAATAGAGCTTTAGTCTTAAATGAGCACCTCTAAGTGTCTGGAATAGCGTATGGTGTATATTCCACACATACCCTATGATAGTCTCACCCCACACCAGGCAAGATGTCCTCTTATAGATCCAGTGGGCTCCTGATGCACCTGAAGACTGTGTCTCCCCAGGAATCATGACTGAGATACATGACACAAGTGAATGAGGAGGAAATATCTGTGTATAGTCTCCTATGTGGGAAACTCACTCAACACAACTTCTCCTGATGCTTACCTTGTCTTCTTATTCCCCTCATCTCTGTAAAGTACCCTGAAACTTAACCAAGTAGTCTCACTATATAGAAAGGAGTACATTCTACCCTTTTCTTGAGAGGTCCACATAGTAAGCATGTGATCAGGTCTTGTCTGTTGTAATATTGAAGTGCATCTTGAATCCACTTACTAACTCTGGCTGTATTTGTCAAGATGTTATCATTGCCACTATCTAATGCACAAAAGCCACTTCCTAACTATCACTTAATCCATCAATATGCACTCTTTGATGACTCAGATTATAAATAAGTTGATTTTTAGTATAAAAATTATAGGCTGCACATGGTGGCTCATGCCTTTAATCCTAGCATTTTGGGATATGGAAGCAAGAGGATTGCCTGAGCCCAGGTGTTCACAACCAGACTGTGCAACTTGGTGTGATATTTTCTCTACAATAAATCAAAAAAATAGCCAGACATGGTGGTACACACCTGTAGTTCCAGTTTCTTGTAAGGCAGAAGAATTACTGGGTCCAGCAGTTTGAGGCTGCAGTAGCTGTGATATGTCACTGTACTCCAGCCTAGGTGACAGAGTGACACTCAGATTCAAATATAAATATAAAGATAATAAAAATATAATTATTCAATACAAATATAAAATGACAAAAGACCAAGATGTATTTTATATAACCAAAGAGCAGTTACTATAGTATTGCCTAGCTTTTTCATGTTTTTCTAGCAGTTCACTTTAATTAATCTTTTAGTCATTAGCCAAGAACAGAACCATTTTCCCAGAGACAGATACTGATAATATATAGCCCTCTTCCACAAGCCTGATTTGCACTGTTTGCTTTTCTATTGCAATTTTGTCTTTTAGCCATAGAGATTCAAGATAACCTAATCTATTGTAAACAGTACCTCATGGCCTATGTAACACAGAGAGACCATATCACATAAAGAAGCTTCTCATGACCTACGTTACACAAAGATACCATCACCAAGGCAATGGCTATGTGACTAACCTACCTACCTACCTACCCCTTCTTGATGACTTGAAGCAGACTGCCACTCAATCACCTTAAGTATTTTTTCCCACCAATGGAAAGGTTTAAAGTATAAAAGCTTTCACTCTCAAGCAGCCGTGGTATGCTTTTGTTTTCCTAAGCTTTGACTCCCTCTCCTACCTTGAAGAGGTGACTCTCCTCTCTCTCTCTATTCTACTTTATAAATCAACAACATTTTCCTATGTAATTTCTGTGCAATTCTTTGCATCTTACTCATGGCATTAGCTCAGCTCCCAGGCCAACAGACCTAACATTTTTGGAAACAACATTTTTGGTGGCTCATATGGGGAATTTTACTTCTTGTGGAGTCTCCTTGGTGCTCTCTCTCCCTCAGTTGGTACATAGCATCCTTTCTCTGTACTCGCTCTTATTCTTATCACTTGCTATGAACTACATCAAATGGATCATTCCTTTTTGCCTCAGCTTTCTCCGGTACAAAGCTACATGACCTACCTCAACTCCCACTAGAATTTTGCCTCAGGAAGTCATTGTCTCCCTGTTTGGAAGCTTTTTCCTGGAGCTGTAGGCACCTCTTTGCAAATATCTTGGTGTTTAGTCTTCCAAACACAAGTGTAGTCCTGCTGCTGTCTCCAGTGGATCAAGGCGATTAAGGGGATGACTTTTCCCATTATGTACCCATGCCACTAGGCTCATTTAATTGATCCTGTTTTGGGATCCCAAATGAGGATGTGGATGGATTTCTCTTTTTCTGGCCTCTTTGAGAACACTCTCAATACCAACTCCTGTCTTCTTAAGGACTCCTCATGGGAAGCCCTCAATATGGGGTGGCTAAGGATCCCCCCATTAAAATACATTTTAAAAGGTCTCAGGACCCTCTCACTAGATAGGAAGAACTGCCCTAAGTATCTTCTCAATACAGGCTAGGTATCCAGGAGATGTGCCCAAGGCAGATCTTTTGTCTGCAACCCTCTCCTTCAAACTCTATTGCCACCATGAGGGGAAATGGTCTGAAGTTTGCAAAGTGGCCCACTGCCCAGACCCCTTTTTTTTCCTGTGGCATGTTACTTCTAACTTCTTTAATTACTTTACCTTCTTGCTATCCCTCTAATGACTCAAACCCTGACACAGTTGGTTTAATTTTGTCTCTCATAACTTGCTTTTGTCACCCTACCCTCCAACAGTTTCCCCTCCTGCTCATCCACATTCTTGGCTTCCTCTGTTTATACACTTAATTCCAGAGGAAAAGCTGGCACCAATGACCATGTCAACTGACCTCAGCCCCTTCCCTCCCCCACTGCCTTATAATTTCCCAGCAGTTGCCCTGCTAAGGACAGCAAAGATCAAGCCACAGGTACCATTTCTTCCTTCTCCCCACTCCTTCTCCACTGCCCATTCTGGGATGCCCTTTCAGGCTTTCAGATACCTTAACCAGTATCCCCTCAGGGAGGTGACTAGGAAAAAAAGAGATATTAAATTTCATGCTCCTTTTTCTATAGTAAATCTTTCTCAGATCTAAACTGACAAAATAAGCCCTCTTCCAGGACAAAAAGCAAAGGGACCACATACTTATTAACTTATCCAGTTAACTCAGAGTAAAACAGCCTATTATCATTTTAAGCTGCTTTTCCAATCAAACTTCCAAGTGCTCTTACCATTTACTGAATCATTGGTGCTAGATAACACTAGTGTTTGCTATGTCAAGGTTGCTGAATAAAAATTTTGAGGGGAGAGAAAAGTTTGGATCATTTTATTAAGTCCAGTACCTTTCTTGTCAGATGGGTGAAATGCTTGGTACACATTGTGAGGTATACTGAGGAATGATAACTGATACTTCTCATCTAATTGTCTACACATCACAGCTAAGACTGTAATTAATAAAGGATCTTAACAAATTTTCCTTTCATAATTAGAAATAAGAAGAGACAAATCATTTCACATCCATGGGTCTGTTCACTGTAAAAAGTTTTACATTAGACCATTACAAACAGAGGAATGGTCAAAAGTTTCAGATGTATAGCCAATTAAAGAAAAACTTTTAAGCTTTTTTCACCCAATATGTTAGAGAAACAACAGGTTGCCAACATGGAGGGCTGCAGAAAAAGAGGGCCAAAAGAGGAATCTCAACTGGAGTCTGCCATTAGCAACAAAACTCCACAGCCAAACAGAGATCTAGTAAGAACAAACCTGCTACGAGGAATGAAGTCTGTTGCTATAGGTACAGTTTATGGGTCACTTAATGTGCACTCACCCCCAAAGAGGCCTAAACCTCCATGACCTTGTCCACTGCACAGACATAAAGGCCATTGAGGAGCAGGTGTACCCACTTCTGTACTTCTGAAGAATGGACAGAACACCTAGACCCAAAATTGTGGCACTGAAGAGGGCTGAAAATCTAAAGAGCTGGTATAGCTCACTATCACCCCAACAACTCCCAGGTAAATATTAAGGTGCTGGAACACAAATTAGTTTATTTATTAACAAGGGCACCAGCTATTGGCCCTAACCATCCATGTTGGAATCATATAGTCTTGTCTTAATCAAAAGTCACTAAAAGGTTAATTCAAAGTATAAATATAAGAAGTCGTCTATAAAAAGAAAGAAATCAGAAAGCAAGTGAAACAGGTAAAAAAAAGCTGTTGATATAAATTATTTTTAATAAGGAAGAATATAAGGAAAATGGAATAATTTTGTACAGAAAAAGATACTGTATGATTAAATTTTGTCCTATATAATAAAATGGCTGGTTATTTAAAGATGGAAAATATAATACAAAGATAAAGGGTTCAAAGGTGTCATGAAGTGATCAAAATGAAATGTAGAGACCAAAACATGAGCCTCTTAATCAACAACCTTCAAAAGAATGTTCTCCTATATACAACAGAAGGGGGAGTAAGAGGTAAGTTCAGTTACCCACCTGCAGTCTTTGTTGTAAAAAGCTATGCTTTTATTTTATTTCATTTTTTTAATCTTTTCAAGATCTTAGGACTATCACTTTAGCTAAATAAGTACTTTTACACTGGCCTGCAATCCTGTGTGTTCTAATAGTATGCTTTCAAAACTGTTAATGCTTAATATCTTCAGGTTCTCAATTCAGGCTCTCTAGGGTGGGTTAAGAAGCAAAAGCTTCAGGAACCAAACCCTCCTCCTGAACTGCCTGCAGACCAGGTAAATTGCTTTTGTAAACAACATCTATTCTAAAAGCTAAAATTATATTTAAAATCTCAGTCACCCATGTTGGTATATAATCAGCTGCAGTGCTTTTTAGTGCCAAATTGCTAACAAATTTGCAATCAGTTTCCAGGCATAATGATTACTAATCAAACACAGGATGGATAAAAAGACAGCCTCTTTGTTTGAAGTGTGACTGTTTTTGTTCAAACGGGAGTGTTTAAATTTTCAGGTAATATTTCCATCAAAAGTAGAATACCAATAATACCCCTTAACCAACCAAAGTGATATAAATAATAACAAGACCATCTTTCAGTTCATAAATTTGTAAATTACAATATCTTACAAGTCTCCTGCAAAATGTAATATGTTCTGTAAAAAACATCCTCTCTTCCCGCTCCTCCCTTTAGAAGCCAAGAGATGTCAATTTCTGAAGTGGAACTTGCCTGTTCTCTGCCTTCCCTCTTTAGTATATCAATTATCGTAAAGTTATATCAGCTATGGTACCTGTTTTAAACTATCTTGTCTATTACTATTCCCTACAATTTAAACTAAAACCTAACTGCATGTCTCCAAACTAATGTTGGCAAATATTTTTTTTGTCCAGACTTTCTCAAGCTATCTATATTTTCTTGTTAAAGTCATTATTTTAAAAAAGTTCCCTCATAACTGTTTATAAATCATTATCACAAAACTGAAAGAAACATGTGGCAGAGAGGGGCTGAAAACAGTTTAAATTATTCCTTTTAAAATCAACCAGCAAGTTCCAGACCTGCTACACATGAAATGTTAGAAGACAAAATTGCAAAAGGTTGCTTTCCTGGAAATGCAAGATGGTAAACCATTCACAACCTTACTCCCACATCCTCTCTTTGTGAAGTTATTGGTTTATAATCCCCACTTGTCATGTATACCCTGGAGACAATTTGTTCTTTGAAAATCTGGTTTTGCTAAATACAGCCTTGTAATTCCAATGAAAACTGTACTGTATAGTCATCCAACCCGACCCCCTCCCTTACCTAAACTAACAGATAAAACCCCTCTTCTCTTTCTTTGGGTTGCTCAGCTTTGGAGCATTAGCCCACTGAGTTTCACTGGTGCTAATAAACCGCTACTTCATAAGACAGCCTCGGTGTCACGGTCTCTCTGTTTTCCTGTAGCACAGGCCATGAGAACATTCACATGTGAATTTACATTAATACAACAATAAAAACAGCCTGAACTCCTGTAGCAAGTATTAAGCCCCCTGGGGTAACTTTGTAAAAATACATTTTGCCAGCAAAGCCTTAATATGTCATAACAGCAGTTATAATGGCCCTGATTATAGTATTACTAACTCTAGTAGTGTACACTGAAACTGAGCAACATGGGCCGGAGCCTGTGCTGAGGCCATGAGAATAATGCAAGACTGCAACCATGTAAGAAAGTAGTAAGTAATAAAGTTTATTATTCACTTTTCACAGATTGGAAAGGGGGTCAACACTCAGAGGCCACTGTGGCTCCAAAGGGCCACACAATGGGTATATTTATGGGCCAATGGGTAGGGGGATTTTGGTCTGAAAGTGTGTCCTGGGTTGTGGGTCTAAGCTTGCCAGACATTAGAATTTTATGCCTTCAGGTGGTGGGCTAGATGGGAGGAGACAAGGGAAGGAGGTTTTCCTGTAAGATACTTTGTGAGACATTTGCAATACACAAAATCCTTGAACAAAAGGTGGTCTATTATCATTTCTATGGCTCTGTCCTTGTCTTTCATCTGGCAGAAATTTGCTGAGGGGATGGGGTAGGTAGCCACTTGGCCTGCAGTGAAATGTCTGAATGTTTCCTAAAACCTGACTATTGAAAACTTATCTACCTATATCTAATCTGTGCTAGATTCAAAGTGTGTCCGGGGTAAAGTCTAAGCAAAAATGGCTATGCTGTGGTAAAAAAGATTAAACTAAGTTTTTTCTATGTTTCTATAGGTACCTCCTTTCATACGGTTTTACACAGTACTTTGTGTATAGACACTACAAATACTCTAGGCCAGGCTCTGTGGCTCAGCCTGTAGTCCCAGTACTTTGGGAGGCTGAGGCAAGTGAATTGCCTGAGCCTGCAGGCTCAAGACCCACCCAAGCAAGTTGGCGAGACAGTGTCTCTACATTAAATAAAAAATTAGCCAGAAGTGGGAGCACGTGCCTGTAGTTCCAACTACTTGG
>NW_006958892.1:0-487 GCF_000164805.1 Carlito syrichta
CGGGCCCAACCAAACCAACCCATTCATACCCTGACAAACACACACCCACACCCCAGCCCAATCATTCTCTGGAACACCCCACACACACCCAGGCACACCCACAACAGAGCCCACCCACAATGGAGTCCACTCACACCCCAGCCCATCCATACCCCTGTGCACCACACAAACATCCTGGGCAAGGCATACCTAGGCCCAGTCGCACTTGGGCCCTTCCACACCAGGATCCACCCACACCCCAGTCCATCAGCACCCCAGTCCATACACACCCTGACCCATCTACACCCACACCCGAGTTCATCAATAGCCTGACCCATCCCTACCCACTCTAGGGCCCACCACACCAGGACGCACCCTCTCCGGAGCCCACTCACACCCCAACCCATCATTCCCCCACCCACCCACACTCACATCCTGGCCCAGGCACACCTGGACCCAGCCACATTCTGGCACTTCCACACCAGGATCCACCCACACCCCAGTCCAT
>NW_006958892.1:1437-8796 GCF_000164805.1 Carlito syrichta
CCACCCACACCCACATCCTGACCCAACCATATCTGAACCCACCCACACTCAGGTCCATCCATATCAGGACACATCCAAAACCCAGCCCACCCATACCCTGGCCCATCCACACTCCAGCCCAGCCACACCCACAACCCAGCTCAATCAGCCCTGGCTCATCACCACTCACAACTGGACCCACACAAAGCAGGACGCACCCACTCACACCCCATCCCATCCACACCTGGCTCACCCACACCCACAACCCAGCCCATCCATACCCTGAACCACTGCATCCACACCAGGATCACCCATACTGGAGCCCACTCACACCCCAGCCCATCCATACCCCTGCCCACTGACACCCACATCCTGGCCCAGCCATACCCAGCCCATTGACACCAGGACGCACCCACACCCCAGCCCATACACACCCAGCCCATCCAATCTCTGGCACACCCACACCCCAGCCCATCCATATCTTGGACCACTCCACCCACACCTGAGCCCACCCACACCTGGACCACCCACACCTGGACCACCCACGCTGGAGACAACTCACACCCCAGCCCATCCATATGCTCACCCACTGACACCCACATCCTGGTCCAGCCATACCTGGATCTAGCCACACCTGGGCCCATCCACACCAAGACCCACCCACACCCCAGCCAATCTACACCCCAGCCCACCTACACCCACACCCAGGCCCACCCACACCTAAGTCCACCAACACGTAGGTCCATCTAAACCCACACCCCTGGTTCCCCCACATTGGGCCTCCCAAACCCAAGCCCATCTACACCTGGGCCCTCACACTCTCCCCGTCACCGAGGCCCACCTCGAGGATATCAGTTACCACAACTCCTCTGCTTGCCGCAAGCTGCATATATTCTGCAGCACCAGCACATAGTGCGTGCTGCATGTATTTGACTTGTTCAGTTGTACGTGTCCACCTGGCACCACTGCCACAGACACCTGGCTCTCATTCATGCTGATGATCTGCAGATTCTGGGGGACATAAGGGCACATGGTCAGATATGGGCAAAGGTCAGGCATATGGTGCACAAGTCATGGGCCTGGGGAAGGTCTGGGGCTCTCCTGGGGTTGGGTCAATTGAGGCTCTGGGCTCTGTGGCCTTCGACAAGTACTTTTTCCTCCCTAGGCCTCCATATTCATACCTGTAGAATGGGCATATGGCCATGCCTCCCAGCAGGCTGCTGGCAGGGATGCCCAGGAATGCCCCCTTCCTGTTCTACACCAGGCCATCTGTCCATTGGTCCAGCAGTGAGGAGGAAAAGTTCTTCCTCTGGGGCTCCCTCCCCACTTCCCATCCAGAGGGTCAGGTGAACCCTGTTTCTTCTTTCATTCAACACACATTTGTGAAGCACCTACTCCATGCCAGGCCTGGCTAAGCACCAGATGCAGCAAAAGCCAGACACAGCCCCCATCCTCTGGGACACACAGAGGTCAGGGAGGAGATTGTGGGTTAATCGCTAAAGCTCCAGTCCAGGACGTTACCCCTTGGACACCCGTTCAGCCACTCATCTGAGGTCCTTATGTGACAGCCCAAAGCCCTTTCCCCATGGCACACAGTGTGGTGGGGGAGGCCAAGACGGAATCCCACCGGACACCACAGGGTGGTCAGGGCCCTTCCCTGGGTGAACCTGGAGAGGGAAAGGGCAGCAGGGCAAAGGCCCTGCCTCAGTTTCTGCCTCTGGCAGCAGGTGGGTATGGTGGCTCTGGAGTGAGCTCAGCACAGCGGTCTCGGGTTAAGCTTCAGATTTTTTAATTCAGAAAAAAACAAAAAACAGTCAAATAAAAAAGAAAGCCAAAAATCACCTCAGTTCCCTGCTCGTCTTTTCTTTCCCAGTCAGCACCCAACACTAAGCAGCATCCACAAGGAAAGGCACCCGATAGGCCCATTTCCAAGGCATAGGAACATTATCTCCAGACTCCGTTTCCAAGGCATAGGAACATTATCTCCAGACTCTGCTCCTCTCCAGCCTCCACTCTTGCCCTTCGGTCACTTGGGGACTTGTATTGCCCATCTGACAATATAACTGCCAGGGTACAGGAGCCGAGGGTGGATGGGGAGGAGGGCCAGGCCACTCCCTGCTCCCAGCTTGCAGAGCTGCCCACCCTCTCCCTTTGGTGGGAGGAAATAAGGAGGGGCATTTTTTCTCTGTGTAGTAACAGATGGAATCCCAATCCCACCTGGTGAAGTGTGGTCTTCAGCTGAGTGAGGCAGCAACTGTCCAAACAGGTTGCTCAGGGCCAGGCTAGTCCTGAACTCACAGCCAGCCCTGTTTCCTCTGCACCCTCCCTGTCCCCTGTACTGTGCAGCCCAAGGACTTTGCAAGAAAGGGATGTGATGTTGTGAAGCATCTGCCATACACACACAAAAGAGGGAGGACCTGCATCTGTGGACATATATCTAACACAGAAATGACCAGGACATAAGGCTGGGCATAGTGGCTTACACTTGCAATCCTAGCACTTTGAGAGGCTGAGGCAGGAGGATCACTTGAGGACAGGAGCTTGACAGCAGCCTGGGCAATAGCAAGACCCCAGCTCTACAAAAAATTTAGTGATTAGCCATGTGTGGTGGCATGAATCTATAGTCCCAGTTACTCGGAGGCCAAGGTAGAAGGATCACTTGGAGCCAGGAGCTTGAAACCAGCTTGGGCAGCATAGAGACCATGTCTTTACAACATATATGAAAATTAGCTAGATGTGGTGGTGTGTACCTGTAATCCCAGCTACTTGGGAGGCTGAGGTGGGAGGATCACTGGATAGAACTTCTTCCAGGAGTTCAAGGCTGCAGTGAACTATGATCAAGTCTCTCACTACAACCTGGGTGATAGAGTGAGACAATATAAATATGAAAGAAGAAAAGGAAGGAAGGAAGGAAAGAAAAAAAAAAGAAAGAAAAAAAGAAGAGAAATGACTGGAACAACACATACCTAACTTGAGAAGGATGACAGAGGAGGGCTCGGGGCCTTGGGGTCCCAATCTGTGAAGTGAGACTATGAGGTGATGCAACTGAGGTACCCACAGGCAGCAAGCACGTTGCTGCTCTTTTCTCCCTGCCTCAGTTTCCCCATTCCCTTCTACTCAGTGCCATGGGTCACATGGCACTTCCATTGGGGCATTGGTCATTCTGCTGTCCTTCCAGGGGGAGGCTTTTTCACCAGCCTGGGCTGTGGCAGAGTCTGACCCTGAGGCCATAGTTACACGTGGGATGAGGATCCGAAAGGGTTGAGACCATTGGTGCTCCAAGCTCAGAGGTTCCAGCACTGCCACATGGTTTCAGTATTCCAGTGACTGAACCGGTTCTAACTTGGCCTCCTGTGATCTTGGAGAAAGGTTTACATAGCCCAGATAAATGTGTTGGGTAAACCTTTCCTGTAATCCAGGAGACAAAGAAAAACATGCAAAGTGATTCAAGTTACCCAGAAGGCCACTTTAGAGAGACATGATATTCACATTTTAAAATATTTGTGTTTGGGCTTCTCCCAAGGATGAGTCATGCCTTTTTAAATGTCTACCTTAGAGTTTGCTCTTTTATATTATATGTGGAACATTTTCCTCTGCTGTTGGAGTTATCTATAAGCACCACTTTTAATGACTACATGATATTCCATTTTGTAAATTTACCATATTTTACCCAACTGCTTCCCAGTGGGTAAAGTTTTAGTGTTTTCCACATTATTGTGAGACATTTCTAGACACAGATCTCTGCCTTTCTGCTTCCTTGCTATGCATTCCTAAAAAGGGATAATGCTGCCCTGGAGATCAGAAACATTCTTAAGGCTCTTGATACCTATTGTTAAATCTCTGCCCAGTAGGGTTAGAAGGTCCTTATTTCACCTGATGTGTGCCAGTACTGAGAATGAACTTTAAAAAATATTTGGTGGTTAGAGTTATAAATAATGGGCAATTTTTGCTTTATATTGCATGTGCATTATTCTCTTTTTTTGAGGATAGAAGCAAAGACATTTGTTGACATTATTCTTAAACAAAGGACAGGCAAAACATTCACATATACGTATATGTATATGTATATGTGATTGTACATATTTACATGGCCTGGAGGAATATGTGGAAGGAAATACCAAGGATGTCAATATTTGTTATGAGGTAGAAACAGGCAAAAAAGAAAGAAAGAAAGAAGGAAGGAAGGAAGGAAGGAAGGAAGGAAGGAAGGAAGAGAAAGAAAGAAAGAAAGAAAGAAAGAAAGAAAGAAAGAAAGAAAGAAAGAAAGAAAGAAAAGGCTTGTTTCTCTCATATATAAAAGAAGCCCAGAAGTAGACAATCCAGTGTGGAAGCTGTATGAAGTCACCAGGGATAGAACCTTCTTCCAGGTCACACTCCTTATTTCATGTTATGTCCCTGTCCTCATGATCTGAGATGAATGTTAGAGCTCCAGCTGTCATACTGATGGGGAAAGAAGGAAGGAGAAGGAAGGGAGGAGGGAAAGAAAGGCTGGTCTTTAGTAGAGTGCTCAAGAAGTCTCACAGAACTATTGTGATGTCATCTCATTGGCCAGAATTTAGAAACTTGGTGACACGTAGCAGCAAGGGAAGCTGGAAAATAGTCTTTTAGATGGAGACAATGTATCAACTAAAATTTGGGGTTTGTTAAACTATGATGAAGGGGCAGAATGAGTAGTGAGGGGTCTCTAGGAGTTTCTACTTCTTTGAACAATGAGGAAGTGAGGTTGTCAGAGAAAGGGGGACTGCAGACGCAAGGAAGTAGAAATGGTATATATGCATATATACAGTAATATATATGCATATATATATTCCACTAGTTGCAGTGAATGCATTTTAAATAAGTAATTTTGGAAACATTTCAAAACATTTTTACTGACACAGTAAGGGAGATTTCTACATAGACATCTACGTGAAATTCATGGAAATGTCGAGTGAACCAACACCTCCACCAAATTCCTCTAGCACTTTGACTATGTCAGCTCACTGCCTGCTGTCTCTAGGGCCCATGAGGACAGATCTGCTGATCATCTTATTGATTATGACTTGTGTGTGACACATCATTTCTCTGTTGCTGCTTTCAGAACTCTCTGTCTCTGTCTTTTGACAGTTAGATTATGTATCATGGTGTAGGTCAATGTGTTTATCCTTCTTAGAAGTCTGTTGAGCTCTTAGATATTTATATTCATGTCTTTTATAAGTTTGGGGAAGTTTATGGCCATTATTTCTTCAAATAGTCTCTCTGCCCTCATCTCTCTTCTTTCCTTCTGGGACGCCCATGGTGCCTATGTTGGGTCACTCAGTTATGTACAAAAACTTCCTTAGGCTGTGCTCACTTTTTTTTTTTGAGTTGGAGTCTCACTCTGTCACCCAGACTGGAGTGCACTGGCCACTCCTGGCCACCGCAGCCTCGACCTGCTGAGCTCTGGTGATCCTTCTGCCTCAGCCTTCCAAGTAGCTGGAACTACAGGCGTGTGCTATCACGCCCAACTAATTTTTTGTTTTAAGGTAGAGAAGAGGTCTCACCAAGTTGCCCAGGCAGGTCTCGAACCCCCAGGCTCAGGTAATTCACTCACCTCAGCCTCCCAAGACATGGGATTACAGGCTGAGCCACCGAGCCCGGCTGGCTGTGCTCACTTTTATTCAGTCTTTTTTTCTTTTTGTTTCTCAGACTTGAGAAACAAGTCTAAGAAACAGTTGACCTATCTTTAAGCTCACTGATTCTACATTCTGCAATTCCAGTTGACCTATCTTTAAGCTCACTGATTCTATATTCTGCCTCTCAAATCTGCTTTCAAATCTCTGGAATTTGTTTCTTCTCTCTCTCTCTCTCTCTCTCTCTCTTTTCTAGAGATAGGGATCTCAATGTGTTGCCGAGGCTTGTCTCAAACTCCTACCATCAAGAGAACATCCCACTTCAGGCTTCCAAAGTGCTGGAATGATAGGTATGAGCCCCGACACTCAACCTTTCTGTTCAATAATTCTTTTTAGCAGGCATGCTAAAAAAAAAAAAAAAAGTTAAGAGACATACAAAGAAACAAGTAAGAAGTCCCTCAGGAACCCTAGAGACAGCAGGCGGTGAACTGACATAGTCAAAGTGCTGGAGGAATTTGGTGGAGATGTTGGTTCACCTTTCCATGAATTTCATGTAAATGTAAATTTCTTTCTGTATCTTTTTTATATTTCTATCTCTTTATTAATACCTCCATTTTATCCACACATCCTTTCCCTGTTTTTCTCCACATTTTCCTTTAGTTCTTTGGGCATGCTTAAGACAGTTGTATTAAAATCTGTCTGCCACAGATTTTAAGTCTGCCACCTAGTTTTTTCTCAGGAAAGGTTTCTATTGATGTATTTTTTCCTTTGAATGCTTGTTACTTGTTTCTTTGTATGCCTCTTAACATTTTTTATGCCCCAAACTGGGCATTTGAATATAATGTCCAATTGGAGTGGATACTGATCTAATATGACAACTCTGGAAATTAGGTTGTCCCCTTTCCACAGAGCTCATGACTTTTTGTTTTTGACTTTGCTCTCAGTCAGTTGCTTCTGGACCAAGGATCAGCCTTACATGTAAACTTACTGTTTTCTTAGGTCTTTTCTGAGCATCTGCTTTTCCCTGGCTTGTATGATGATTTTCTAAATTCTCCCATATATGTGGTTGCTTCTGAATGTCCTTGTCATTGTCTGACTCCCAAAAGAAAAAAAAGGCGGAAATATAAGGAGAAAAATGGGTTCTGTCACTTTAAATCCTGTGGAGGCTGCTTCCGCCAGTGATGGTTGCAATGACAGCTTTCCATCTGGGTGTCTACACCTCCACAATCAGAATTCGCCAATGATCAGAGCACAGGGCCAGTACCTGGAGGACAAGGTCCTCATCACACACTCTGGCTCCTGCAAACCATGGGCAGACTGCTCCAGGAACACCCATATTTGGGGCTGGAGATGGGGGTGGGTAGCCTCTACTGGGATAAGAGCTGAAATTACCAAAATTTACCTTGAAATACTACCCAAGAGAGAGGCCACCTTTACCACCTTCCCAGGACCAGCTCCCTGCCCCTCTCTGTTTCTTTATATGGCGACGGGGCAACCTGGTCTGTGAAACCCTCTGCAAAGCAGAACTGCAGTGGGTCTCTGGCTCTCGCCCCGGGGGCTGCAGACCCCAACATTGCAGCCTGCTCTTCATACAGAGCTCAGCCATCACCACCGCTGGGGCATCGCAGCGGTCTACACAGCCACTGCGGCACAGACACAGCAGCCACTGCCGCTGCCGCCACAACCCCCATGACGGCCATAGCACATCGCACCACCCCGGCCAGAGGCGATTCACGACTTCAGTCCTTGAAGCCCCTGCAGGAATGATCTGCTGGGATCGCTACCACCT
>NW_006958893.1:0-353 GCF_000164805.1 Carlito syrichta
GGGCCCCACCGTGAGGTCTGCTCCCTTCGGATAACCCAGGAACCTGGAGAGGACAGCTTGAGTCACCCGACGAAACCACCCCTGGGGAGCACCTGGCAATGGGACATGTCTCCGCTGGGGTGCAGACCCCTCCGCCTGCCTCAATCCCCCGGTTGGGCCTGCTCCCTCCTACCAGGGTCTTCCTCAGGGAAAGGTAGGGCATGACTTTCAAACCATCAGGAGTCCTGGCCTGGTGATTCATGCCTGTCTCCTTGACACTCGGGGTGGCTGAGATGGGAAGATGGCCAGAGCCTGGGAGCTGAGACCAGGCTGGAGACCATAGCAAGCCCCCACCTTGACCCCAAGCAGAACCC
>NW_006958894.1:0-649 GCF_000164805.1 Carlito syrichta
CAGGAAGACCAAGATGTTGTCCAAATGGAAAGAGTGTGGTTGCAGTATTTTGGGAGGCCCCAGCCGAGAGGATGGCCCGAGTTGGGCAATTTGGGAGCATTCTGGGCAACCTAGTGAGGAAAGAAAAATAGAAAGAGAGAAAGAAAGAAAGAAAGAAAGAAAGAAAGAAAGAAAGAAAGAAAGAAAGAAAGAAAGAAAGAAAGAGAAAGATAGAAAGAAAGTAATCCATTCTAGTGCAAACCTTCTGCCCTCAGTACTTCCCCCCTGCACCCACACATGTGAGGGTCCCCCAAGCTTGGCACCTTCCAGCCTCAACACCCCCAATGGCTGTCCCCGCTTTGGTGTGGGAGTTCCTGAGGCTCCCTGGCCGGGTTCCTGCCGTCTGTCCGCTCTGAGGCGAAAAATGTACCCCAGGCAGGCTGACCCTCAGACTCAGCTCGGGGACCTTCTGCTAAGAAAGGCCAGGGACACAGACCTCACCCAGAGAAATTTCTGTCCCTTGAATCTCATTTATACTGGCTCTAAAGCCTGTCACCTGTGAACACACCATGCACACTTGAGAATCTATGTGATTCTGATATATTCGAAGACAGGTCTGTTTCTGTGGCCCAGATTGGGGGTCTGCTGACACGACCTTCGTTCCCTGCCA
>NW_006958895.1:0-4329 GCF_000164805.1 Carlito syrichta
TTTTTTTAAAGCAGTATTTATTGAGAGACAGAAAAGCTCCCACAGTGGGAGAGACTGAGGGGTTTGCCGACAAGGTAGTCTTTTAATAGACAACTTTTAAGCATCAAAGCAGACTGTTAGTCGGGATGTGTCTGGCATGTTTACTTTAAACCATATGAACTAATTCTTAACTTTAGCACTGGTTTCCTGAAACACTAGTCATGTTGTGAAGATTAAGTGCTGGTGAGCTTGAGATGACAGGCTTTGTGTTTTCAGAGGTTTTGATTTTTCAACTTGATGGGAGACAACTTCATGGGAGATCTAAGAAAATATGTGCTTTTTTTTGAGGATTTTTAATGTTCTGTTCTATCTAGAAAATTTTGGTTCTTATGGCCACAGTGTCCTGTTGAAGCTTGGTGATTGCACAACCAAATAATATAATAGCACTATCTTGTGTTTAGAAACTTTTTGATGTTTTTAATATAATTTATCAGTCTTTAAGCAGTTTTCTCTTAAGATTTGCACATTGCTTTAGTTAAGATCAAAGTAAATTTTCCAGTATTTTCAATTACCTAAATTTTTACACTAATGAGAAGCTAAAAATTATTACTTCTTTGTAAATCTCCATGTTATTTTGGTTTATACATTTGGGCCCCAAATTGTCTTTTTTTGTGTGCCACATTACAAATGCTTGGTGACAAAATAATTATCAGATTTATCTGAGTCTTTCTTGCAGAGTACAGCATTATGGTCTAGGTAGAAAAAGTGCTAGGTGATTCAATAGAAATACACATTAAAAATATAATCTTTTTTAAACATCAGGGGAATGAGATCTTATATTTTCTTCAAGAGTGTAGGGGAGACTTTGTTCTAAGGATGACATATCTGTAACATTTAACTCAAATTAAGTAGCAGAAAATACAGAGGGTACCAAAAATGTACACAAATTTTAAGAAATGAAAAGGCTGTATTAAATTATAATACTTTATTACGCTCTAAAATTATTAAGTTTTCTTATGCATTTTGTCTTCTAAATAGCACTTAGGTACAAATTGCTCAAGGTTTCGTTATCTGAGGATGATATACATCCAAAACCTCAACAATTTTGATTGCTGCAGAATAAAACATTCACCATTTTTTGTGAGAATAATGTTTGTTGTCAAAGAGGAAAGCAGAATTATACCATGTATTCTAACATAATGAGGAAAGAAGTTATCATTGAAGTATTATACAATTAGTTTAAAATCATTCCCTTCATAATGAACATTTGTATACCCAACACTGAATTGTACTCATCTTAAAATAAAAAAAATAAAGAATTAAATAAAACAAGTAAAATCAGTAGCACATGTTTTGCAGCTTTCATTTATTTACTGGTTTATTTATTTTAATTTTTACTCTCCAGATATTGGGTACAATTCAGGGATAGATATACAAACACTGATCATGAAGGGACCCTGGTTGATGAGTTATGCAACTCATTTCCTTAGCATTATCCCTCCATGCCAATCTTGCCCCTCCCCCTTGACAGTTTCCCGCTATTGCCAATCAATGTCTTATAGCATTATAATTGTTCAAGGTCAGCTGATGAGTGAAAACATATGGAACACTGTTCTTAGTTTTGTGATAAATCACTGAGAATGATCGACCCCAAATCCATCCACATTGTTGCAATATCCATAAATGTGTCCTTCTTTATGGCTGCACAATATTCCATTGTGTATATGTACCACATTTTTTTAATCCAGGCTATCTTCGACGAGCAATATGTTTGGTTCCATGTTTTTTGCTATAGTGAATAGAACTGCAACAAACATCTGTGTTCAGGTATCTTTTTTGTAAAATGATTTGAGTTTCTCCAGGTATATTTCCAATAGGGGAGTTACTGGGTCATATGGAAGGTCAATTTCTAGTCCTTTGAGAAACTGCAACACTGTCTTCCGAAGAGTTTGCAATAGTTTGCAGCCCACCTGCAGTGTAGAAGCATTTCATTTTCCCTGCATCCTTGCCATCTTCTGTTGTTGTTTGTTTTATTAATGATTGCCATTCTTACAGGGGCTAGGTGGTATCTGAATGTGGTTTTGATTTGCATTTCTCTGATAATGAGTGAGGCTGAGCACATTTTCATGTGTCTGCTGGTTGCTCATATCTCTTCTTTTGAGAAATGTCTATGCATTTATTTTGCAAAATTTTTAAGGGGCTGATTGCTTCCTTTTGGAGTGTTTGAGTTCCTTCTATATCCTAGATGTGAGGCCTTGTCAGATATATAGTTAGAGAATATTTTTTCCCAATCTGTGGGCTGTCTCCCTGCTCTTTTGACGGCTTCTTTTGTTTTGCAGAAGCTCGATAATTTGATGAGATCCCACTTGTCTATCTTATCTTAAGGTACGGACATTTAGCGTTCTGATAAGGAATTGGTTTTTGGTTCCAATTTCCATAAAGGTGTTTCCTGGGTTTTCCAAGATTCTTATCGTTTCAGGTTTATGTTGAGGTCTTTCATCTATTTAAAGTTAATGTGTTTGGTGATAGGTAGGGGTCTAGTTTCAATCTTCTGCATGTGGTCAGTCTTTTCCCAGCAGCATTTACTGAATACCTTCTCCTCTCTCCAGTGGTTGTTGGAGGTTTTGTCAAAGATGAGTTGTTTGTGAAATTGAGGCTTTGATTCGCAGTCTCTATCCTGTTCCATTGGTCTATGTCCTGTTCTTGTACCAATACCAGGATGTTAGTTTTCTGTAGCGTTATAGTAAATTTTGAAGTCAAGTTTTGTTTCTTTTGCTAAAGATTATTTTGGCTATTCATGGTTGTTTATGTTTTTATATGGATTCTTTATTGTCATTTCCAGGTCTGAGAAGAATGATCTTGGTAATTTAACGGGTATTTCATTGAATCTGTAGATTGCCTAAAATGCTAATTTTTAAACTTAAAAGATAAAAGGAAAATCAGGGAAACAAGTATGTCAGTTTGTCAATTATGACATGAGACACAGGACTTTGACATCATAATGGGAGGGACCTTGACTACTAAGGAACCCTTAGATTTCAACAACTAGCCTACTCTGCTCTGCCAAATGCTGTACACATGATGGATTTTCAGTCTCAGGAACTGAAGAAAACAAGCTGTTCACATCAATCCAAAATCTTCTCCAGGGCTATGTGGGCATTCAAGAATCTACTGAAAAAGGTAGTCTTCTTTTTTTAAGCATGATTTATTGAGAGGACCAGCAGTGGCAGGGGACCTGAGGGGGTTGCTGACAAGGTAATCTTTTAATAGACAACTTTTAATCATCAAAGCACACTGTCAGGAGGTGTTCTGGTCTGTTTACTCAAAACCATATGAACTAATTCATAACTTTAGACTTGTTTCCTGAAGCACTAGACATGTTTTCAAGAATAAGAGCTGTTGAGCATGAGAAGACAGGCTTTGTATTTTCAGAGGACTTGATTTTACAACTTCATGGGAGACAATTTCATGGGAGGTCTCAGAAAATATCTACCCTATTTGTGAAGGTGTTTTTATGTTCTCTTTTATCTAGGCAATTTTGCTTCTTATGGCCACAGAGTCCTGTTGGAGCTTGCCTATAACACAAACAAATTATATTTTGGCAATTTCTTTTGTTAGGAACTTCCTGATTTTTTAGTATTTTTTAGTAGCCTTTGAGAAGTTTTTCTCTCAAGATTTGAACATTGCTTTAGCTAAGATCAACGTCCATTTTCCAGAATTTTTAATTATGTGAATTTTTAAGCAAATGAGAAGCCAAAATAATTACTTCTTTGTAAATCTTCATGTTATTTGGTTTTATACATCTGTGCCCAAGATTGTCTTTTTTGTGTGCCACATTTTAAATGTTTGGTGACTAAAAAGTATCAGATTTATCTGCGACTTTCTTGCAGAGTACAGTATTATGGTTTAGGTAGAAAAAGTGCTAGGTGATTCAGTGGAAATACACATTGAAAAATATAAATTTTTTGAACATCAGGGGAATGTGATCTTATATTTTCTTCAATAGTGTAGGGGAGACTTTGCTCTAAGGATGACATATCTGTAACATGTAACCAGAATTAAGTAGCAGAAAATACAGAGGGTATTAAAAAAATGAACAAAAATTTTAAGAAAGGAAAAGGCTGTATTAAATTGTAATACTTTATTATGCTCTAAAATTATTGTTTTCTTATGCATTTTGTCTTCTAATTAGTACTTAGGTAAAAATTGCTCAGGGTTTAGTTATCTGAGGATGATATACATCTGAAATCTCACGTTTCATTTTCTGCAGAATAAAACATTCACCATTTTTGTGAAAATCATGCTAGTTGTCAAAGATGAAGCATAATTATACCATGCATTCTCATGCTA
>NW_006958896.1:0-747 GCF_000164805.1 Carlito syrichta
ACCTATAAATTATTTTCAAAGTAAAATGAAGTCTAAACTGAGAACAGCTATCAAACAAAGGAGTGTCTATAAAACCATTTGTTTAAAAACCCTTGGTTGATTCAAAAGATGATGAATGACTTATCTAAGTTATACTCAAGCTTTATAGATGTGGTCACACAAGAACCAAATTCCCCAAAAAAGCACTTAAGTCCAGAGAAAGAAGCAGTCTCAAAAAAAAAAAAAGTGTTTGAATTATATTGATTACAATAAGCTGGAGTCTGATATATAGAAAAACCTCTAAGTTTTTAAGGGTTATTTTTTATCAGTAAAAGGGCCACTAACTTAGATTAAAAGGAGCTGAGATTATGAACATTATAAAACATCTTCTGGATCTTAATTTTCTATGAGAGAAAGCAGGCAAAGAAAGCTACTCAGTGCAAACAGAGGCAATTTTTATAGAAAAATAATAACATAAAAATAACATTTAAAAAATAACATTTCAGAAGATAAGAGCCAAGAGCTTGAAGTCCATGGAGAATAATGAACTAAGAAATCACTCTCAAAAAACAGCTAGGAATTTTCTACCAGGAAGTTACTTCTATGGAAAAGAACTGGGTCCTAACAAAGAAACACTCTCTAACTGTAAGTCAAAAGACCTGATAGCATATGCTCTGTGACATTTCAAAATTGCTAATGAATGAGTACCTATTCTTCATTTTTTACAATGAAAAAGTCCATTATAATTGTCTGATCCCTTCTCAACCT
>NW_006958897.1:0-649 GCF_000164805.1 Carlito syrichta
TCTTCCACTCCCAAGAATGGAGTGCCTGGATTCATTGCTTGCTTTGTCATCTGCTCCTTCAGGATGCTCCCCATGACTGTGACAGCCTAGGTCAGGTGACCTTCTTGTGTGCCTTCATGGTATCCATATTTCTCTTTGATGACTCTGATCTCACTGCATCATAACCATCTGTTTGCCCACCTGTATCTGCCCTTTAAACCTGGAGTTCCCCAAGAGCTTGGGTTACCCAAGACTGTCTGTTGTATATATTGGACTTAACACAGTATCCAATCTTTGGTTGACACTGATCATTATGTATTTGATCAGTAAATAAATGAGACCTTGAGGAGATCTCTTAACCTCTCTAAATCCTTTTTGGTGTTATTGTTAAATTAAGCGTGGGCTGAAACAGAATGAATTGTAGCTGTTCTCCTGTAGCAGCCCACCTGGTTTTTCATTTTGCTTTGACATCTATGTTGAGACAGTAGATTTTTTTTTATTTTTTGAGTTGGAGTCTCACTCTGTCATCCAGACTGGAGTGCAGTGGCCGCTCCTGGCCACTGCAGCCTCGATCTGCTGGGGCTCTGGTGATCCTTCCGCCTCAGCCTTTCTGAGTAGCTGGGATTACAGGCGCGCACTACCATGCCCAGCTGATTTTTTTTTTTTTTGG
>NW_006958898.1:0-3315 GCF_000164805.1 Carlito syrichta
CCATCATCTCTCAGTCCCTCCCTAGTGCCTCTCTTGACAGATGTTTAGGGCCCCTTCTACTGCCTGATCACTGTTTATAGAGCCTGCCCCACCCTAGAGGGATAGAAAAGAGGCAGGAGATTGGAGATGGCTGTCCTTTCACGCACATGGTGAGCATCTAGGCAGCTGACTGAGCTGTGGCTGCAGACCATTGGATCCTTCCCTGAGAATGACCAGCGTGGATGGCATGATGGTGTGGGTGGTGTCCCAGGTTGGGCAGGTAGTCAGTGCCCATGCCCTTCCTTATCCTGTGGGATCTCACATGAGAGGAAAATGCTTTCTGTGCCAAGCCTGATTCTTCAAGACCTGAAATGCCACCATCACAGGCTCTTTCCTCAGGCCACTGGAAGCCTTATAAGCCCCTTAGACCTTGGTGTGACTGAGACCCCAACTCGTGAGGATAGCTTTTAGTGATGGGGGAGATGGTGTAGGGAATGAAGTGAGAGGAATCAGGGCACCGGAGAGGGAAATGCCTTCTCTAAGGTCACACGACCCAGGCCTGGCAGATTCAGTCAGTTGGGCTCTTTCTGAGACTATATTCCAGGGTTACAACTGGTCCTTAGGGGCCCTGCACCACCTCCTCTCCCCAGTCCTCTGCCTGCTGCCCCCAAATAGAGACAGATGGATACTGTAGAGAACCCTGGGCCAGTTTTAGGCTGTAGGTGAGAATGCCCCGGAAGAAATATGGGGAAGTCCCTTCAGAACAGCCCTGCCCTACCCATTCCTTGCCTCTGGCCTGCTGCACATTTCCCAGTGTTACCATTCTTTGGGGGGTTGTGGAGGAAGGGCCAATGCCCCCCTTTCATCCTAACCAAGGGTGGAGTTTTTGTTGTTGCTGTGATTTTGGCATCAAGGGTGAACCCTGGTTGTCATGGCAACTCCAGCAGAGGGAAGGAGGGAGAGGGCCTGAGGGGACTGAATTTATTCCACTGTCAGTGAGTTATCCAAGTGGGGATCAGCAGAGGATAAAGAGTGAGGATCACAAGAAAGCCTCCCCCAGGAAGATGCCTTAGTGCCCCACTACTCCCTACCTGGCCTGGCTTTAAGCTGGTTTCTGCACTGTGCATTCTTCCTTTCAGGGTGAGGCACAGGCTACCCCTGCTGCCACTTAAGGTTCTGGTTCCAAAGAAGCCTGGCTTGGAGTGGGTGCAGAAAGGGGAGGAGAGAGCTCCCCAGAGCACATCAGAGGACTGGGACCTATGCAGACCCCTCAGTTCTGTTGGGGGCGGGGCAGGGAACAGCAAGTAGGGCAGGGCCAGGCGGTTCTCTGAGTGACTTGAGAACACAAATTCAACTACTAGAAGCCGCAGGCTAGGAAGTCCAATTAGAGCCCAGGACCAGGCATGTGGTGGTTAAACATGCTGAAGCATGTTTCTTTCCAAGGAAATAGTCTCTCTTTGTTCATCTTTCTTTCCTAAGACACACGTGTCTTTTTATCTTTCAGTTCAATTTTCCCACCTTTGTTAGTGATACAGTGATGGAGAATCATTTTTCTACTAAAACAACAGCTCACATCCAGTGAGATATGGTAACTGGCTTTAGGGATGGGGAGCAATGGGGAGTGGTGAAGAGTGCGGTTCAGGGGGGGAGCTTTTGTTCTGGATAATAGGCGTTGTTCCAATTGACTGTTGTCATGTGCTGGGTCAGGGCTGCTAGTTTGTCCAACTGCTCAGAAGAAGTCAGAGAAATCCTGATTTTTATCTTTTTTAAACAGTTTCTTATGCCTGCCTAGACTCAGAACTTCTTAAAATCACAGATGAGGGGACCCATGCTATTGCCTTGAACAGTTAAAATAGGCCAATTCTTTAGAAATGGTCTCTTCTGCCTCATCCTGCTACAGATGGGGAAACTGGGGCCTAGATGGGACAAAGATCTGCCTGACCTAAGGCACTGAATGAGTTAGCTGCAAGGCAGCAGCTGAGGCTACCCAGGTCAGATAAATAGAAGGACAGCCCAAGAATGCATATGCTCCTGGAGCACATGATGAGCACCTGTCCCATCAAGGTGAGATGGGACTAGGAAGGCTTGGGAATGATGGCAGTTTTAGACCACATGTATTGAGACAGGAGCTGGAACAGGCAGGGTTTGGGTCTATAAAAACACACTGTTCTTTTTGCATTCCCAGCTCCTTCAAAATGTATTATGGGAGAAATCTTTGCTTGCTTTCCGAGATGAAAACTCAGGTAGGTCCCATGCATTTTCTGCTCCCTCCTAGGCCACAGATAAGACATTCATTAACACTCTTGTCTGACTCCTCCTGGGTGTGTCAGGGGCAGGAAGGAAATGGGAGAAAGGCTGGTGAGGGAGGCAAAGGCTTTCTGGAACTGGCTGTGCATTCTCTGGACCTGGCAGATGGGTATCACTGGCTTGTTCTCTGTAGTACCCTCTGTGGCCACCTCTGTCTTGGAGCCCTGAGGAAGTGGGTGGCATCCATCTTGGGCAGCAATGCCCACCCCACAGCCCACCGCCTGGTCACAGGGCCCACACCATCTGGACTGTGCCAAGGTACATGATCTACTCAAGTACCTTGAGTAACCTGCTGTGAGCCTTTGTTTAAGATGTCGTGTGTGTCGTGTGCCTCTCGGTCTTAGTCTTCTTGTCTGTTAAAGAAAGTGGTTAAATACCTTGCACAAGGTTTTCTTCCTGTGTCAAGAAGTGCCAGGACCTCTGAGGGGCAGGGGGTAAGAGAGGAAACCCTTTCTCCTGGCTTCCACCTGGGCCCCAAGCAGGAGACCAAAGCCACTGGTGAGCTGCAGGGGACTCTGAGTTCATGCCCCCACCAGAGCATTTAGAGTGCCTGCCACCTGCCAGGGCTCCTTCCTATTCCTGTAGTCTCCCACTTTCTACCTTTTCGTGAATCAGGAGTCAGGGCCAGAGTGTCCAGGTTTCTCCCTAGCACTACCAATGAAGTAGCTGGGGAGATATGAGGAAACGGAAGTAGTTGACTCCAGGTGGGTCTTTGGACTTTCCCCTTGTCATCCTCTATCTCCTGACCCCATCCTGTCACCCAGCATGAGAACTTGCTGATTGGAAACTGGATGCGGATGAGTGTGAGGACCCCAGAGGGCCAAGTCGGTGCCCAGATGTGGAGTATAGGGGTGCAGGGTGAGGGGCCCAGCTGGAAGTTGGTGCTGGTCTTGGCTGGAGGAGAATTTGCTAGGGGAGAGAGAATGGGTGGAGGTCTCCCAGCTGGGAACGGAGAACTCTGTGCACTCTTCCCACCCCAATAGGAGAGCAGGGGTGGCAGCCTCTGCCCTTCCTCATCTGTGCTTTTGG
>NW_006958899.1:0-5494 GCF_000164805.1 Carlito syrichta
AATTTATTTCTACTGTAATTTACATGATTCCTTCTCTTCTGTCTGCCTTTGCTTGTGTTGCTTTCCTTTTTCTCAATGCCACCGTGGAAGTTTGGATTATTGACCTTCAGAGCTTTTCTCTTTTATGGGTCTTGGATGCTATGATTTTAACTCTAAACAGCTTTTGCGGCATCCTAAATATTTTGTGAATTTGTATTTTCATTTGGCTCAAATTGTTGTTAATAATGATAATGCTTATTGTCATTTTGAGTCAGGGCCTCACTCTGTTACTCAGACTGACTGGAGTGCAATGGCATGATTACACAGCTCACTGCAGCCTTGACCTCCTGGGCTCCGGCAATCCTCCCAACTTCACCTCCTGAGTAGCTGGGACCACAGGTATGCGCCACCACCCCAGGCTACTTTTTAAATTTTTTTGTAAAGATGAGGTCTCACTCTGTTCCCCAGGCTGCTCTTGAACTTCTGGCCTCAAGCATCCTCCGGCCCTGGCCTCCTGCGCTGCCACAGTCATAGGCATGAGCTTCCATGCCTGGCCAGTCTTCAAATTATTTTTTAAATGCTCTCTTGAGACTTTTTTGACCCATGTGTTGTTTAGAGATGCATCACTGTCTGGTTTCTATGAACTTTGGGAATTCTCCAGCCTTTTTGATCTTGATTTCTACTTTAATTCCATTGGGGCCTGAGGCCTGTGGTCTGATTTCTGTTCTTTGAATTTTGTTAAGGTGTGTTTTGTGGTCCAGAATGTGTTCTATCTTGGCGAATATCCTAAGTGAGCTTGAGAAAAAATGTGTATTCTGCTGTTGGTGAAATATTCTAAACTTTTAATTAGATCCACTTGATTTATTATATTCATCAGTTCAAATATATACTTATGGATCACCTGTCTGCTGGATATGTTAATTTTTTGTAAGAAGATGTTGAAGTCTCCAATTGCTTTAGTAAATTTGTATATTCCTCCTTGTATTTCTAGTAGTTTTCCTCTAATTTTTGTAAGTAATACTTCAGGAACTCCATAAGGTTCTCACCATGATGAGAAAAAATTCCTTTTGGTTTGGGCAGGGGGTGGGAAAAGTAATAAATTTGTAATATACCTGAAAATTGTCCATAACTAAGGCCTGCCCTTCAGGGGAAATTACTTTACCAGAGACTTATCTGTACTGGAGGAACAGCCATTAGGCAAATACAGCTCCTCCAATTTTCTTGCCTCTTGAAAGGGGAGGAGGAAAAGGCAAAGAAACACTTCTGAAGGTGAACACCCAGGGAATGAGGCCCACTAAACAACAGATGTTTCATCATGAGCTTATGGAGTGCTCCCTTCCCTAACACCTTACCACCTTTGCAGAGGGACTGCAGACTGAGAGAACTGTAAGACAGACTCTACTGAAGAAATTCACAGGGAAAGCGAAAGACAACAGAGAAGCAAACAAAAGGAAACAGGAGGAGACAGGCAGCACCTATAGCTGTAGCAGACATTCAACAAAGCCCAGCTCCTTGTGAGATGAAATAAAACCTCACTAAAAGCATAATCATCTCAATTTCAGTTCATATCCAGCTTTCAAAAAAATTGTAAGGCATTCCAAAAGACAGGAAAAAATGCAGTCCGGACTGGGCTTGGTGGCTTGTGTCTGTAGTCCCAGCAACTCAGGAGGCTGAAGTGGGAGGATCGCTTGCGGTCAGGAGTTTGAGGCCAGCCTGGGAAACATAGTGAAACCCTTTAAAAAAAATAAAAATGAAAACTTAGCTAGGCATGGTGGCACACACCTGCAGTTCCAGCTATCAGGGAGCGAAGGCATGAGGACTGCTTGAGCCCAGGAGTCTGAGGTTACTGTGAGCTTATGATCATCCTTCTGCTCTCCAGCATGAGTGACAGAGTGAGACCCCATCACTCAAAAAACAATAAATAAATGATACAATCTGAAAAGCAACATCAGACCCCAGCTCAGGCACGGTAGAAATGTTAGAATTATCACAGGTTAAAAATTAAAATAGCTATAATTAATATATTAAATGATTATCGTATTAATATATGCAAAAAGGAGATGTCATATAAAAAAAGCAGGTGGGCCATATAAACAGAAAGATAGGAATTCTGAGGAACAATTTTAAATATACATGTATCTAACACCAGAGTTCCTAGCTTTATAAAACAAATTCTGCTAGACCGAATGGAAAAAAAGAGAGACAGCATTACAATAATAGTGGGAGACTTCAACACTCCACTGATGGCAATAGACAGATCATCATGGCAGAAAGTCAACAAACACTCGATTTTAAAATATCCTATAGCTAACTGAACTAACAGACATCTTGAGAACATTCCACCCCAAAGAATTTTGTTCATCAGCACATGGAATATTCTCTAAGATAGACCATATGATAGGCCACAAATAAAGTCTTAATAAATTCAAAGTGGTCAAAATCATATCAAGCACCTTAACTCCAAGAACTCATGAAATAATAATAATTAGAGCAGAACTAAGTGAAATTGAAATAATAATAATAAAAAAAACTAGAAAGGATCAGTGAACAAACAGTTGGTTCTTTGAAAAGATAAACAAAATTGATAGACCCCACTAGCTAGATTAATTAAGAAACAAAGAGGAAAGATTCAAATTATCTCGATCAGAAGTGAAAGTAGAAACATTACAACTGATATGACAGAAACACAAAAGATCATGTGAGATTATTATGAACACCCTTAACACAAAGTGGGCAACTAGAGAAGATGGATATATCATTGGAAACATACAATACCAGTATTTAAAAATCTCCCAACAACAAAAAAAGTCTAGGACCTCATGGACTCACAGTCAAATTCAACCAAACTCTCAGATAATAGCTGGTACCAATTTTACTGAAGCTATTCCATGAGATTGAAGAGAAGGAATTCTCCCTAACTCATTCTACAAAGCCAGTGTTACCATGATATCAAAGCCAGGAAAAGACATGCCAACAACAAAAACCTGCACACCAATGTCCTTGATGAATATAGACACAAAAATTCTTAACAAAATATTAGCAAAGTGAACTCAACAGCACATAAAAAATTTAATCTGCCATGATCAAGTAGGGTTTTATCCCAGGGATGCAAAGATGGTTCAACATATGCAAGCCAGTAAATATGATCCACAGTAACAGAATTAAAAAGAAAATTTATACGATCATTTTAAAAGACACATAAAAAGCATTTTATAAAATACAGCATCCCCTCATAATAAAAACACTCAGCAAAATAGGCATAGAAGGAACATTCCTCAAAGTAATAAAAGCCATATGTGACAGACCCCCCAGCCAGTGTCATCCTGAATGAATAAAAGTTGAATGTATTTCATTCACAACTGGAACGAGGCAAGAATGCCCACATTTACCACTCCTATTCAACATTATATTGGAAGTCTTAGCCAGATAAATCAGATAAGAGAAAGAAATAAAGTATATCCAAATTGGAAAATAAGAAATCAAACTATCTCTGTATGCCAATGATATGATTTTGTACCTAGAAAATCCTAAAGACTCCTGGACTTGATAAATTAATTTGAACAATTTTAGGATACAAAATAAACACCCACAAATAGGTAGAACTACTATACACCAGTAGCGACCAAGCTGAGACTCAAATAAAGAACTCAATTCCATTTATAATAGCAGCCACAAGAGCTAAAATACCTAGGAATATATTTAACCAAGGAGATGAAAGATCTCTACAAGGAGAACAACATGATTTGATGAAATAAAGTGTAGAGGACACAAATGGAAAACATCCTGTGCTCATGGATTGGAAGAATCAACATTGTTAAAATGACCATATTACCCAAAGTAATCTGCAGATTCAACACAATCCCTATCAAACTACCTATATCATTTTTTTTACAGAATTAGAAAAAAAAAAAGCTAAAATTCATATGGAGTCAACAAAGAGCCAGAATACCCAAAGCAATCCTAAGCAAAAGAACAAAGCTAGAGACATCACATTATCTGACTTCAATTTATACTGCATGTCTAGTAACCCATACAACTTGCCTCTGGCACGAGAGCAGACACGTGGACCAATGGAAGAGAACAGACACTCCAGAAATAAACCCAAACAGCCAAAACCCAACTGATCTTTGACAAAGCCGAGAAAAACATATGCTGGGGAAAGGACACCCTATTCAGCAAGTGGTCCTGGGCAAATTGGACAGCTACATGTAGAAAAATGAAATGCTTCTCTCACCATATACAAAAATTAACTCAAGATGGATTAAAGACAACCATCAAACCTGAAATAAAAAATCCTAGAAGAAACCCTAGAAAATATTCTGAACATTGGGCTAGGCAAATAATTTATGGCGAAAACCCCAAAAAACTAAAGCAAAAATTACAAAAATAAATAAGTGGACCTTAAAACTAAAAAGCAGGCCGGGCTCGGTAGCTCAGTCTGTAATCCCAGCGCTTTGGGAGGCCGAGGTGAGTGGATTGCCTGAGCCTGAGGGTTCGAGGCCCACCCGGGCAACTTGGTGAGACCTCATCTCTACAATAAATCAAAAATTAGCCGGGTGTGGTAGCGCACGTCTGTAGTTCCAGCTACTTGGAAGGCTGAGGCAGAAGGATCGCCAGAGCCCAGCAAGTCGAGGCTGCAGTGGCCGGGAGCAGCCACTGCACTCCAGTCTGGGGGACGGAGTGAGACTCCAACTCAAAACAAACAAACAAACAAACAAAACTAAAAAGCTTCAGCATATCACAAAGTACAGAAAACCCAAGTAGAAGATAAAATATTGAGAGACTCCAGAGAGGAGAAAAAAACCTCATTTCCTGCAGAGGAACAAGGATAAGAATTATATTGGCTTCTCATCAAGCACCTTGCAAAGAAGTGGAACAAAATATAAAAAGTATTGACGGAAAAAACCCTGCCAACCTTAAATTGTGTATCTGACAAAATTATTCTTCAGAAGTAAAGAAGAAATCAAAACTTTCTAAGACAAAAACTCAGCTACCTAATTATAAAGGCATATATATGTTTATATACAGAAATTATAAAGTAACTTGCTATAAAAATATAGCATACATATATAAGTTATAAAAGAATACAGTACAAAATATAGATTCGTTTTTATTACTTTTCCCTAAATGCACATTCTCTCATTTTTATGCTACTGTTTCAATGTAGTTTACTTGTATTTTATGAATATCATAAAACATGTTTATGATTATTACTTTAAGTCCATATTGATTTATATTGACTCACATATTAATTTTCTGGAGCTCTGTATTATTTCCTACATGTTTGCTCTTTCATCTTGTTGCTGAGAAGTCCATATGTTTGTCTTTCTTTATGGCTGCATAATATTCCACTGTGTATGTGTACCACATTTCTCCTCTTTTAATTTTTATTTTAAAATTGTGGAGTATAATTCAGGACTAGGTATACAAATATTCACCATGCAGGTACCCTTATTGATGAGATGTGCCCCCCCTTCCCAGGCTGATAGCACTACTGTCAATCCCAAATCCCCAC
>NW_006958900.1:0-870 GCF_000164805.1 Carlito syrichta
GTGGTTTGGGGTGTTATGTGAGGCCAGGCCTGAAAGAAAAGACAAGAAAAAAACGTTTTCTTCCCATTTTCTCACTAGCCATCTGTGACTAAAAAATAAAAAGGGGGAAAGAAAAAAAAAAGTCTTGGAGAATCTTTGGCTTTCCCCTTGCCAATATCTTTGGGAGTTCAGTTTCTGTTCAGAATGTGAGAGGGATGTATTCATTTCCATGTCTGACTAATGTGCAATTGTTTGTGAAGGGCCGTAATCCCATAACCCATCTGGATCATGGTCTTGATGTGAATTAAAAGTCAAAAAGCGAGGGCTGTTTTCATCCTGGCTCCTCTGCTGTCTGAGTCACCATGTCCTTGGGCAAGTTATTTCCTCCCCATGTACCCGCTTTTAAAAACAGAGAGATAATAGTGTTCCTGACCTCCTTACCTCACTGGGATGTTGTCAGCATTAAGACAAGAGGTTCACATTAAGACAAGAGGTTCACATTTTTAGAGTAGAAGGAAATAAAAATTGCTTAAATGTTAAAATATTATTTTTCCTTCCCATATATCTGTTTTGTCCTTCTTGAAATTCCTAAATGGATCACAGTGGATAAAACGGGCCTTGAAGTACTCTCAAAGACAAGATTATAGTTGACTTTGCAAGAAAGATCTTTGGAGTCTGTTCAGGTTTTTTGATGAAAAAGACAAGAACCAGTAGCATTAATTTATTCGGGGGGCCTTTTTACAGAAAGCTAAGTTACCCAGCAAATTCAAAAATCATGAAATGAACTATTAAGAAAAAAGATCACAATATGTAAATATAACCCTGAACTGAGTGTTGAGGAAAAAAAATCTAGATATTAGATCTTGATCACTAACTTATTTAAGTCCATTT
>NW_006958901.1:0-619 GCF_000164805.1 Carlito syrichta
AGCGAGAGGGACTCCGTAGGCCAAAAGGCGCTTAGATTTCTCCTTGTCCCGGCGTTTGAGTGGAAGGCGTGCGGGGGAGGGGGTTCCCTCTCGGGGCATGATGGGAATTTTCATCGCTGCACGTCGGTGGGCTGCTGGAATGTAGGATGACACCGTCTCCTCCAATACGCTAGGCTTTATAGTCCTGCAGCTCCACAACCCACCGATCGGGAGCCATGTGGACGCGAGAGTTCCCAGCATGCTTTGCGATGAGCCCCGAGGTCCCAGAATGCCTTTCACTGAGCCCCAAAATCCTACACCGCGGCCTCGCACCACGTCCTGAAGCCGGGAGAAATATCAATCTCTTCCTGCTTCATATAGCCCAGGTTTAATCCATTTTCTATCATTCAAAACCAGAGGTGCAGACCCTAGGACCGCAGGCGATCAATGAGCGCTAAGGTCTAAACTACCAGGGGGTGGGGCCTGGAGCCTCCTCCAATTAGCGGACACTGACATGGCAAACGCCCAATTAGTAAGTAGCCGGAAGTGAGGGCCGGCTTCCGGGCTGTGTCCGGCGACGTGGCAAACACCCAATCAGAAAACAGCCGGAAGAGAGGGGGTGGCTTCCGGGCTGTGTCTG
>NW_006958902.1:0-1007 GCF_000164805.1 Carlito syrichta
ATGGGTCACCTGAGATCCAATCTTGATCACTACACAACACGCCCATGTAAATGAACATGCATGTGTACCTTCTGAATGTAAGACAAATACAATAAAAAACTACATGTTGATAAAATACACCTATCTTTACTTTCTAATAACATTTAATAAAAAGTTAAATTTATAATCTCTTTTAAGATTTTAAAGAATGAAAAACATGTATTTGTCAACAGCATGATCAGATATTTGCCTGTACATCTTGGTTTGGGGATTTTGTTCTGTTTGTTACTTACCCTGAGAATGTTTTATGTATGTGCATCTTTGTGTGTGTGTGTATATATATATATATATATATATGTAAATATATATATATATAAATTCATACAGTAAATAATAGCAAAAAGGAATTCAAGCAACATTGTCAAAGAATGATATTATACTCTCTAGCATCTTTGGTTTTACCTGTATATGAGCCATCTAACCATAGATTTTTAAAAACCTTTTCTTGGTGCAGTATGCACATGTGACATGTTGATTCCCCTAGGTATGAAACTATTCACACTTTTTGTGTTAAATACCATGGAAAGTCTTGTGACACAAGCATCTTCTTCATAAAGCAATGATCAGGGCTCAAGCTCCTCCTCCCATTCAATACAGAAATGTCCTTCTTACTGATACAATTCAAATGAGTAGTGTATTTCATCAAGTTCAAAATCATGATGGTGCTTTCCACAACTTTGGGTGTAGAGAACATCTAAAACAAATTATTAATAGATGTGAATTGATTTGGAATATAAAATAATTTTGCATCTTTGACAAAGAATGCATAGTTCATTAGTGACAAAATAGCCTGGTGATATTTCCAGCAATGAGGCTGGAAAATGAGGCTTTTCCATCTCTCTTCCTGATAAAGAAGATGTGTTACCTAATCTAACAAACTTTCCAGCAACCTATAGCTACAGGCATAACTGAAGATTGAATGCTTCTTCCCATTATTTTGTTCCTTTCTTTCATAGCCCAAGCCTATC
>NW_006958903.1:0-804 GCF_000164805.1 Carlito syrichta
CATTTTCCATTGTGAGGCGATAATTTATCATTTTAAAAATCAGGAAATCTCTATAGAAACATATGTTTTATGGGCTGGGTACAGTGGTTCATGCCTGTAATCCCAGCACTTTGGGAGTCAGAGGTGAGAGGATTGCCTTAGCTCAGGGGTTTGAGACCAGCCTGAGCAGTGTGGTGAAACCTCATCTCTACAATAAATCAAAATTTATCCAGGCATGGTGGCGGATCCTGTGGTTATGGCTATTTGGAAGGTTGAGGCAGAAGGATCAAAGCCCAGCAGGTCAAGGCTGCGGTGGCCATGAGCGTGCCACTGCATTGCAGCCTGGGTGACAGAGTGAGATTCTGACTCAAAAAAAGAAAGAAAGAAAGAAAGAAACAAACAAACAAACAAACATATGTGTTAAGAAGCAGGGTACAGATATCAAATAAAAGAATTGAAAGTATACTTGCAAAGACTTCCGAGTATTACATTTTATGGCCTTGTTTTATTTCCCAATTTTGTTTCATTCCAGTTGCCCCCTTAGCCAGTCCACTCCACCTAGAGGAGATTTACTATTCCATGAACCCTCCCCACTTTCTACGCTTAGAGATTTTTGCAAATGCAGTTCCTTTCTTTCTGAAATGCTTTATCAAACTTTTATCTTCCCCGTCTTTGTTTTATATATCTCTTTAACTTTGATAATCATATAGTAATACACTAAATATTATATTTATCATCTTATTTATTATTTGGTCCGCTCTTCACCACCTGCTCAAAAGTTTAGCTCTCAAGTCCCATCTGGAAAGTGGTATGTATACTTAAATG
>NW_006958904.1:0-921 GCF_000164805.1 Carlito syrichta
TATGGTTTAGGTAGAAAAAGTGCTAGGTGATTCAGTGGAAATACACATTGAAAAATATAAATTTTTTAAACATCAGGGGAATGTGATCTTATATTTTCTTCAATAGTGTAGGGAAGACTTTGCTCTAAGGATGACATATCTGTAACATGTAACCAGAATTAAGTAGCAGAAAATACAGAGGGTATTAAAAAAATGAACAAAAATTTTAAGAAAGGAAAAGGCTGTATTAAATTGTAATACTTTATTATGCTCTAAAATTATTGTTTTCTTATGCATTTTTTCTTCTAATTAGTACTTAGGTAAAAATTGCTCAGGGTTTAGTTATCTGAGGATGATATACATCTGAAATCTCACAAGTTTCATTTTCTGCAGAATAAAACATTCACCATTTTTGTGAAAATCATGCTAGTTGTCAAAGATGAAAGCAGAATTATACCATGCATTCTCATGCTAGTTGTCAAAGATGAAAGCAGAATTATACCATGCATTCTAACATATTAACGAGGAAAGAAGTTATCATTGACATATTATACAATTAATTTAAAATCATTCCCTTCATAATGAACATTTGTACACCCAACCCTGAATTGTATCCATCTTTAAAATAAAAAACAATCATAAAATAAAACAAATCAAGTCAGTTTAACATGGTTTACAGCTTTCATTTATTTATTAACTCTTTATTTAATTTAATTTTTAATATCCAGATGTTGGGTATAATTCAGGGTTAGATAAACAAACACTGGTCATGGAGACCCTGGTTGATGAGTTATGCAATTCACTTCCTTAGCATTATTAATCCACTGCCAATCTTGCCCCCCCTTGACAGTTTTCCACTACTGCCAATCACTTTCTTATAGCATTATAGTTGTTCAAGATCAGCTAATGGGTGAGAATATATGGGAACTCTGTTGTTTTGTA
>NW_006958905.1:0-9595 GCF_000164805.1 Carlito syrichta
AGTATCATTTATTGGTGAGGACTTCCATGGCCACCTTATCTGAAAAAAACCTTTAATACTTCTTGTTCTTGTATTCTCTACTTCATTTTTTTTCCTTAGCCCTAATTACATATTATTTTATTTATTTATTTTTCTTATTAAATATATTTTATTTACTTTAATTGTCTTTTTATTTTTTATTTCCTGGAAGGAAAGTTTTGTTTTGTTCACTGCTAAGTCACTAGTACCTAAATTAGGCTCTGGTGTAGAGAGGTGCTCAGTAAATACTGGCTAGATAAATGCTTAGGATGAAACTGGCATGTAATAGGTTCTTAGTGTGCAGTGATTGGAAAGCCCCTATAGTGACCATCTTCCATTACTGGCAGTAATTTCAACTTTCTCTCAGTCATGGTATGGGGGAATGCAGGGAGGCATTCCAGCTGACCAAAGGTCAAGGACAGGAAGGCAGCCCTGAAATCACAACCTGACTCCACAGCCCGGGACAACTGTAGCCTAAGTTAGGGCATGTGCTTCTTTCAGTGCCCCATGCTGAGTGTGTGCTTTGGGAAAGACAGGAAAGAGCCAGAGAGGGAAGGAGTTCTGGGGACCCTCCCATCCCTGGCTGTTCCCCTCTCTACTATCCCCTCTCCCCAAAGCCCTAGAAAAATCTGTAGAACCAGGGACTAGGACAACAGGTGGATGACACCACCACCTGGATGACACAGGCCACACTGGCCAATATCCCCACAAAATGTGCTCCTTTAAGCTTCATTTACTCATAGGCCAGTAGCTGTCACTATGAGTTGGATGCTTTCCTTTTCACATTCAACACAGAGAGTACTTTCTCACTGTCCTGCAAAACTTTATGGGAAGAATATTACCCAACTTTGTCATCACTTTTTTAATGAACAAGGGTCCCCTTATTGGCTAATAAACTGTGAAATTCAATACCAGGTAATCAATTGATTGAACAGCTACCTAATGACTCAGTAAAATTATACAAATTCATTTCTACAATATTGTAAATTATTTATTATCCTTCACAACCTAAAAAGTCAAGTTTCATTAGTATGTTAGTTTTATAAGGAAAGGAAGCCACAATCTCACCAAAGAAAATGTTGGCCTGAGGTTGTCCAATAAATGTGTGTATGTGGCAACAACTTATTAAAAAATTACTTTGACCTTCTAAATCTTTATTTTTTTCTTTTTATTCTCTTATAAAATATTTTTTTAAAACCCTAACTGAATTTTCTAAAACTGCTCTTCAATCCCACTGGCCCAAATTTCTCTCTTTTCCCTCCCTTTGCCTCCCTTCCTTTTTCTTTCCCTTTTTGGACATGTGTCTTCTCTTTCTTTCTCTCTCCCATTCTTTCCTTTCTCCCTTTCCTCTGCCTCTTTATGTTTACTATTATTAATATATAAAAACTTTAAATTACAAGTTGATAGACATTTATTGTAAAAAATTTGAAAAATAATGACAACAATTGGACCATTTGGTGAAAAAACTATATCTGTATTTTAAAATCCTTTTCCCTGTTTCTCTTCCTTTTTTCTTTTAATTTTTTACAAATGAGACTGACATCATACTGATTTTTATAGTCTCTTCTCCCCCACTTAATGTATTATAAACATTCTCCCATATCATTGAATATTTTTCCAAAACATATTTTGAATGGATGCTTAATATTCCCTCATAGTGATGAACTATAATTTATTAACCAATCCTGTATTTTTTGAGCCTTAAGGTAATCCTCCCCACCTTAAGGCTCTAAGGGACAACCTCAAATAAAATAAATCTTTGTGCAAACTCTGGCTTTTCCTTAGAATAAATTTCTAGAAGTTGGGTTTCTGGGTCATAATGTATGAATGTTTTTCTCTCTTCTTAGATCAGTCAGTTCACAGGAATCAGATGCACCCCCCTAACCCTTGTAGCAAGGGAATTACTGTAAATTCAGATAATTTGTCCATGTCTCTTCATCTCCTTCACATTTGCTACTGACCTTTGCCCCCAAGATCCCCTCTCTTGATTCCTTGGAGAAGCCATGCCAGAGAGCAGTTATATATCTGTAAATCCACATTCCTGTTCACTCTGACCTAAGGTTAGCAGTCTTCACAATCCACTGGAAAACTCTAACATGGCCAGGTCCTGGCTGGAGTTGCCATGGTGACAGACAACAACCCTTTACCTACCTTCCACCCAAAATCTTCAGAAGCTCTCAAAATTCACAAGGCACTGGGGAAAGTGTCTGCTTTATAACCAGGGGTAGTTTAATCCTATCCCACCCAGCTGGAGTCATATATGGACAAAGCAATATTTCACAGAGATGTTATTAAAATACCACTTCTGTATCTTCTTTTTCACTGGTTTTTATTTTTCCTTTTTGTTGCTTCTTCTCTGCTTTCAATATATTGCCAACAATCCTAGATTTCCAAAAGCCAATCTAAGCATGTGTCTAGGGAGCTCACAATACAAGGATATTAAAAATGAGAACACAGACCAAATGGAAAAGACCCTTTTGAGATAACCAGGGAAATTTGATTATAGAGGATGTCAAAAACAAAAACAAAACACTCCAACTCATTCAGGTATGATAATAACCTTCTGGTTATGAGAGAATATGTCTGTAATTTTATAGACATATACTCAGGTATGTGCAGATGAAATGACATTAGTTTAGCACAGAAAAATAAAGAGAAAAAAGGATCAATGGGGAAAATGTGGCAGAATTTTAATAATATTGAGCCTAGATAATAGGTTCAAAAATCTCTCTACTCTCAGTAGAAAAGTTTTCATAACAAAAAAATGTAATGAGAACAATGTCATGTACTTTATATTATTTTCTAAATGGTCATTATAGGAAAATATCATAGCACTTACATTTATTCTGTGACTTAGGATTTTCTTTTGAATTATTTATGGAGTTACACCACTATCATTTCAGGGCTTAGGTCCTCTAAAATGCTTAATCAAGACCTTAATCAATTCTCCAGCCCTGAAGCTACAGGTGAGATTTTCCCCTCCCCTAATATCAGTCAGTGGGATATAGGCCAAGGTGACCCCTGCCCCCAACTTCAGGGTGGGGCCTAGGCATACCAATTCTCTGTTGTTTCTCAGCCTTAGGATTCCCTACACCTTCTGTAATTTAACACTCAAAAATATTATTCAAACAGAAAAGATTCATATTGCAGTTTACACACAAGGGCCTATAAAAGTCAACCCTCTTCCTTCAGCCTTCCTTTGTTCTTGGTTGCTAGGCATTGTATTGCTTATAAGTACAATATTACTTTATTTTATTTGGCTTATATTTGAAGAGTCTGGGCAGCACTCAGGATGCTGGGGTTGAGGACTTTCTAAGGGATAAAATGCTCTGTGAAGTAGTTTGTGTATGCCGGCATCTTGGTGATACATTCTTCCCATGCAAGGTCAAGGCCCAGACTTGGGGCTTGGGTCTATGCTTGAAGTAGCAAGTGTGCATTTCCCATGGGAGAGATGGCAGCAAAGGGCTTCAGAACTTTGCTCAGAAGAACTGGCAGAACCACCACTCCTCCTCAGTTATTCACACTGAGGGTTTGCTTTGCAAGACAGATTTTTTAAAATTACAAATTGTTATATTATAAAAGACTCAAATAATAATATAGAAGTAAAATGCAGAAGTCCTGCTCATCATGTAAGTGAAAAGTTCATGATAGATTCAGTTCATAAAATGCCAGACAATATCTTTATCCCTCAGTCCCTTCACTCTCTTTTGTTCTGACTATATTCTTGGACTATATATAGGGGATCAAGATGTGGTCAAACCTAAAGTCTCTCAGGTGGGAAAAATGAATATGTCTCATCCTGTTAGCTTCTGAACAAGGCTTAGGACTTACTCTGATGGAGCAAATTTGGGTTATATGCCAATCCCCAAAGCAATAACTGTCACCAGAGATTGGAATTATGTAAATTGACAGGTCTAAGAAAAAATGGAAGTAGTTATTCAAAGTAGATTTGGGTTTCTGTTCCCAGAAGAAGGATGTACTGGGGTCCCCAGGGACACTGTAGAACATGCTTTCATGGAGACTCTAAACATAATGAGATCTTTGCTGCTTTACTTGTAGGAGCCTATTCAAAAATGAACAAAAGTCCATAAAAAGATTCAGTTGAGCAAAGGCTCCTCAGTCAACCCTGGGGGAGCTTCCTGTGCTCTAAGAGTTACAGGCCAGGGCAGTGACTTAGGAGGGCCACACCTACTTTAGTCAGGGGCTCCCAGAGTCTGCTGAGAAGCTGGTTGCTTTGTGAACAAATCCAAACCTGGGGCTTGAGATGACTCAATTGTCCATGCTTCTGGAGATGATGAGTCATCCAGAGATACTGAATTTAGGAAACCCAGGAAAGTGGTTTTTAAGAGTTTCTGCTTGGTGTCTGGGTGGGCTTGGGAGTGAATTCAGGGACCCTGCTATTGGTCATGCTGAGGTAGCCATACTTGAAACAGTGGAGGAGGGTGACATGCCCTAGGAGCCCCAAGACCTAAGGCCCAGCAAAGAAGTAGCTCCCTCAGGTGCCACTATGGGGCACAACCCAGGAGTAGTCTGAGGACCAGAAGTCCTACTCCTAGATGGTCCAGTAGGCTCACAGTCTTCCCTGTGGAGACTCCTTTAGTCCAGCAGGGATATGAGGCAGGAGGTGGGAATTATCACTGCAGCTTCAAACACATCACCTGAAACATTGTGAAGAATTTTTATTCCATTCCTTTTCTTGCTCTTCCCCAAGGACCAGTTGCTTTTATCACCAGAATTTAAAAATATGAGAATGAGAAGATAATGAAGGGAGACTCACAGTCGGTGGGGGGGAGAGAAAATGAACTGAAGGGTTTGGAATAAAACCAGGTATAGGTTTGAAATTTACCTGTTTCTTCATTGAGGTGATAGAATGAATGTGTTCATTTTAACTGATGAGTAGAAGTAAAAACAGAGAGCAGTAGCTCAGGATTCAGGTGGAGAGTGAGATGGGTAGGAGTTAGCCTTCTGAGCAGTAATACTTTTCACTTAAACCATTTTGGACAGAAATATTTCAGAGTGTTTTGTATAGTGCTGTGCCTCCTAAAACTTAGGATGTGAAAAAAAAAGTACTCATCTTTTTATCTTGGAGTTGCCATTGTGTGCACCATGTATGATATTGCCTTCCTGGATATTCAAAATCAGAAATTAAACAACCCTAGACTGGGCATAATTTTTGTTTGTTTAATAAGTAACTAACTGGAGAATACCAAGAAACTAGGAATAGGAGGAAACGTCCTCAACCTCAAAAGGTTGCTAAGGTCCCAAATTCATATGCTGAAATCTTAACCCCCAAGGTGATGGTATTAGGAGGCAGGGCTTTTGGGAGGTGACTAGGTCATGCAGGTAAAGTCCTCATATATGGGATTAGTGCCTCTATAAAAGAGGCCCAAAAGAGGTCCTTGGCTCTTTCCAACATGTGAGGGACACTGAGAAAAGATGAACCAAGAAGTAGGCCCTCAGCAGACACCAAACCTTTCAGCACTTTGATCTTGGACTTCCCAGCCTTCGCGATAGTGGTAAATCAATTTCTTTGTTCATGAGTCACAGTTTTTGATATTTTCTTATAGTGCCTGAACAGACTAAGACAAAGGGCATCTATAAAAAGCCCACAGCTAACAAAATGTTAAAAGACTGAATGTGTTCCCCCTAAAAATCAGGTTTAAACAAATATATTTTTCACCACTTCTATTCAATGTTGCACTGGAGGTTCTAACAGGGAAATTAGCCAGAAAAAAAATAAATAAAAAGCATCCTTACTTGAATGGAAAACATAACTATCTCTATTTGCAGACAACATAATCTTGTATACAGAAAATCCTTAGGAATTCACTAAAAAATATTAGGACAAATAAATAAATGTATCAAGGTTGCAGAATGCAAGATCAATACATCAATTGCATTTCTTTGCAAAATCAGTGAACAATATGAAAATGTAATTAAGAAAACAATTCCATTTACAATGGTATCAAAAATAAGAAAAACCTGGAAATAAATTTAACCAAATAAATAACTTATACACAGAAATATAATTATACACTGAAACTTACACACTAAAAAATAACTTATACACTGAAAATTATAAAACATTGTAAAAGAATTAAAGGAGATTTAAAAAATAGAAAGACATCCTATGTTTATGGATTGACAACTTAATATTGTTAAGATGACAACACTGCCCCAAGTGATCTATGAATTCAATACAATTTCTATCAAAATTGCAAAGGCCTGCATATATGTGTGTGTGTGTGTGTGTGTGTGTGTGTGTGCATGTGTGTGTGTGTGTGTGTGTGTGTGTAAATTCACAAGGGATTCCAAAGTGTATATAAAAATAAATGGAACCCAGTATAGCCAAAACAATCTTGAAAACCATTAAAGTTAGAGGATTCATGTGTTCAAATTTCAAAACGCTGCAAAGCTACAATAATCAAGACTATACTGGCATACAGATGGGTATATATGCATATATATGCACATATATATGTAAATATATTAAACAAAATTGAGATTCCAAAAATAAGTCCATACAGTTGTAGTCAATTGACTTTTAAGAAAGGTGCCTAGACCATTCAATGGGGGAAAAATAGTCTTTTCAACAAATGGTACTGAAACAACTGTATACTCATATGCAAATGAAGTTGAATTCACCCTACACAGTACACAAAAGTTAACTTGAAATGAATCACAGACCTAAATATAGGAGCTAAAATTATAAAGCTTTTAGAAGAAAACATAAGTATATCTTCATGACCTTAGGTTAGAAAATGACTTCTTAGATAAGACATCTAAAGAACTATCAACAACAAAAATAAATAAAATAGACATCAAAATAAAAAATTTTGTGCTTCAAAGGACATGATTAAGAAAGTAATACACAGTACACAGAATGGGAGAAAATATTTGCCAATCATACAACTGATAAGTAACTTATATCCAGAACATACAAAGAACTCTTACAATTCAACAACGAAAAGACAAAAATCCACCTAAAAATCGGGCAAAACATATAAATAGACATTTCATCAAAGACAATATTTAAATAACCAATCAGCACATGGAAAGATACTCAACATTATTCGACATTAGGGAAATGCGAGTTAAAACCACAATGTGATACAACTTCTTCCCTCTAGAATCACTGTAATCAAAAAAGGCAGGCAATAGCAAGTGTTGACAAAAATGGGAAGAAATTGGAAAACTCATAGTGTTGGACACTCATATTATTGCATGTTGGTAGAAATGTAATATGCTATAACTTCAGAAAACAGTCTGGCAATTTCTCAAAAAGTTAAATATAGAGTTACCATATGACCTAGCTACTCCATACCTAAGTATATATTCAAGATAATTGAATATATGTCCACACTAAAATTCATATGTGACTGCTCATATCGGCATTATATATGATAGCCAAAAAATTCATCAACTGATGAATGGAAAGTAAAATATGGTCTAGTCATGCAATGGAATAGTATTCAGCCTCAGTAAGGAACTAGGTATTAATACTGATAAACATGGATGAATCTTTGAATATGCTAAAAACTTATGCACTGCACACTTTAAAATGAGAATTATATGTGAATTAGATTTCAATCAAGCCATTCAAGCAAAAGGCATGAAAAAAATAACTGAAGGAGTTGAAAATTTGAAATTTCTCCTCTCCAAGAGATATGGAGGCCAAAGAGTTTTTCTGGTGCCATTTTTCTCTATATACAAAATGATATTCTCTTAAACATGATAGCATACATCCTCTAAATGTTATCACATTGGTTTTAGCCCCCTAAATGATAACTATATGGTTATTAGTTTCAGCATGGGCCATAAATTATTTTTTCACATATGTTACCAGCATTGAATCCTTCTCCCTATCCTACCAATGTGTAGTTGGTAACTTCAGGAGGATCCAATGGAATTGTTTCCTTGCTCTTTTGCGCTTCTAGCAGCCACCTATGTTCCTCCATCTACAAAGCCAGTAGCATAGCATCTTCCAATCTTCTGCAATCTCTCCTATCGTTCTGTTGTCATATTGCCTTTTTCTCTTCTGTAGTCAAATCAATCTCTCTCTCTCTCTCTCTCTCTGTCTCTCTCTCTCTCTCTCTGTGTGTGTGTGTGTGTGTATGTGTGTGTGTGTGTGTGTTTCTCTATATATCTGAAATTTATATGGGTTTCTTAAGTGTCTTATAGAGACACTTGTGATTACATTTAGGATCTATTCAGATAATCCAGAATAATCTTCCAATCTCAAGATCCTTGCTTTAATCACACCTGCAAAAATCCCTTTTGCTATGAAAGGCCAAGACCACAGGTTCCAGGACTAAGGGCCGGGATATCTATGGGAATCATTATTCAGACTATCACAGTGGGGAAGACATTCAGATGTAAATCTAAAACCTCACTGAAGGCCCATGAAATGGGAGAGTTCCTCTCTGAACTTTAGCTGCAAGCAGCTGGCACTACTTTTTGGATAAAAATTTCTCCTGGGAACCTTACATGCAGCATTGTTCTGTTTGTTTCAACGATGTGAAATTATTGTGAGGCAGGTGCACACAGACCTTGCTGGGAGCTTTTTGAAACCACTGGTAGATGGCCAAAATTTATTTCCATTTGCTTATCATGTGAAAGGCAAAGTTATCAGCTGACTAGAAAATATTTCAGAACTCTGGCCTTGAAAGGGTCTCCTGAAATGCTGGCTGCCTATGTCAGCCACAGGTGTGCTGCTTCCACCACGTGGTGGGTCCAGTTGCTGACCTTTGATCTCTGATGGCTGCTCTGTGCTGACCTTCTCTTGCCTCCCTCTCTTTCTGCTGTCCACATATCTTGATAAGACTGCTATGACTGCCTCTGTGAGGTCCCCACATTCCTCAAGTCTGTAGCTTTTAACATACTGGGAGGATGGAGAAGCAGCTCACACCACTGTGGGGAAAGTAGGAACAGATAAACCTTGGTCAAGGGGCCAGAGAAAGGGCCTCTCTTGTTCTCTCCCTGCATCTTATGAGCATGCTTTGATATATCTATTTTGACGCCTACGCTGATTTGTGATCTTCTACATTTTCTAAAATGTTCCAGATACATGATGTTGCTAGGAAGTTGGGTTTGGAAAAACTGAAGCATTGTAGAATCAATCATCCTCAAAGTTAACCAAATACCCCCTTGCCTGCTTCTGTTTTCAGCCTGTTCTGACTAATGAGGTAATGAGTCTCTGTCTTTATGTCAAGATTATTTGGCAACAGGAAAATAGGTGCTAGAAAGGAATACAAGAGTTCTGTAGAATTTGATCCTAACTTTCCTCGAGCTCTTCACTTTGAGCAAAACTAAAGCAGATGTTTTGCCACCTTTGTCATCTATTGTAGAACCAGATGTCACATCCCAGAGGTTCATGTGACATTTTCATATTTATTGTGTTCCTATCTTCCATTGTCTATGAAGGTCCTTCCATAGTTATACTACCATGCGGTAGCAATGGCTTATGCAACCACCATCCAAATTGGTTTGCCCAAGATTGCACAGTCAGAACTTATCATTGGGACCCTCCAAACCCTATTCATAATAATTATGGTCATAAGGCTACCATATATGGGAT
>NW_006958906.1:0-2336 GCF_000164805.1 Carlito syrichta
GGCAGTACTATATTTATCCTGTTGAGTAATTGCCAAATTTTGATTGGCAGATGGGTAATTTTAAGTCCAACTAGCAGTATGCAAATTCCTGTTTCTCTCTCTCTCTCACTCTCTCTCTCTTTCTCTTTTAATTAGAGGCTTACTCCATCATCCAGGCTGGAGTGCAGTCGCATGCTCACGGCAAATCCAGTTTCTCAAAAGTGTTGCGAATACTTATGTGCTACTTTTATTCTTTTTTCCATGTTATTACTGTGGCTATCTTAGTAAGTGTAATGTGATATATCATGGTGATTTTGATTTGCGTTTCCCTAATGACTAATGATTGTAACCGCCTTCCCTTATTTCATTGTCCATTTGTATTGCTTCTTTTGAAATGATTTATTCTACTTAAAAAATTATTATCTGAAAGAAACCAATACTTGATTTTTTTTTAGAGTTTGTCTTCACGTTAGATTTATGTGGTTTTACTGTGATGATGCTAAATCATATATAAGGTGAACATCCCTGGAACATTTCTTGTTTGTATTGTTGTTTAGTGCAGTACTTCTGAAACATTTTTAGTATACTGTAGCAGAAAGAAAATGAGTACATGTATTGACATTACTGTGAACCTGAATTCTTACAAAGAGAAGAGAGATATAAATTAGAAACAGGGAAGATACATAAGAAATCTGTGGTCCTGATCTGAATTAGAGATATCAATATGAACTTACAACTTTTTTTGAGTTGGACTCTCACAGTTTTGCCTAGGCTGGAGTGCAGTGGCATATCACAGTTACTCTGCTGTCGACCTGCTGGGCTCTGGCGAACTTTACGCCTCAGCTTTCCAAGTAGCCGAAACTACAGCTGCACTCTACCATACACAACTAATTTTTAATTTATTGTAGAGACAAGGGCTCGCCAATTGCCGAGGATGGCCTCGAACCCACGGGATCAGGCAATCCACTCACCTTGGCCTCCTAAAGTGCTGAGACTAGAGTCTCAGTCACCAAGTCTCACCAAACTTATATTAGTGATTATATATTTTTAAATTCCTCCTGGGAAGTGTACAAAAAAGAAAATAAAGTCAACTGACTACCTCCCCCAATTGCTTTGTGTTTTTGTTCCCAGTAGCAATAGGCACAGTATTATAGTTCCAAATGTTATTCTCCAATAAAAGAAAGAGTGTATAAATGGCTCCTTTCACATCCTGTGCAGGGCAAGTGCTAAAACATCTTTTGGCAAAAATCATGAAAAGTGTCAGAACCAAGAACGTAAAAAGAAGAATCTATATAGGCACTTTCAAGGTGCTCTCTTAAGCCAAATATGAGACAATTGAGATACTAAAGCAAAATAAGGAGGTTATTAAATTGTAACAAATTTTATAAATTAAAGAAGCCGAAATGATGATACAGAGAGGTAGGTGAGAATCTCCCATTACAAAAGAATGCTAGTTGGTATATTCAGTTAGAAAATCCAAGTAACCCTCAATGTAGTTATAGACAAATTCTATCAGTAGATTTAAATAGCATTGCTTTCTTTGTTTGTGGTAACGGGCTGGGTACTAGCAGCAGGAACCATGAATAAGACACATAGAGGAAATCTGGACCTGACATCTGCAACTGGTGAGGAGATGCTGACCACTACCATTTTCTCTGTCCTGGGACCCAGCCGAGACCTGCATTACCCCAACAAGCTCTGTCCAGTCTCCATTCTGAGACCCAGAAGCTATCTCCGCATCCCTCTGGGATCAATCATTGGAGAAGCATGCTGCTAGGATGAAATGTGCATCCAAGGTGGTTTCTTTTGTTTCTTTCAACAACTAATTTTTTTTTAAATTCTCACACTCTTTAGTTGTTGCCAGAAACTTCTTCTTGTTCCAACACTTCATACACTACTGTAGATTTCATCTTATTTAGAAATGATGCCCCAAAGTCTCACTGTTACGTGCATGTGAGCGATGATAGGATACCTCTTTGGCAGGCTGTGGTCCCTCCAGGAGATGACAAGCTGATCAAGTTGTACATGGATCCAATCATTGGTCCAAGCGTCCTTGGGTGGAATCATTGTGGGAGAAACACTGTAGATGAGCTGAGAAGTGATACCAGGATCATAGAGCAGTCTTCACTGAAAACTGTCTAATATAGGTAAAAGAGCGAAGAGGACAGAACAAGTCAAGATCCTGGTGCCTCCACTTCTCTCCTACAGATCAGTCCAGGAGCCATTATGTTTGCTGAATTTCCCTTCCCTCTCTGTGTCATGGCCTTTATAGGTTGTGTCATCTTTCCTCTACAATGTCAAACTCTCTCTTTGCCTTCCCCTGCCATCCCTCTTCTTCAAGAAGTTTTTCTGTTATT
>NW_006958907.1:0-4162 GCF_000164805.1 Carlito syrichta
AAACACAGCTAGTTACGTCATTTACCAACGAGTTTAAGCAGTTACATAACTCATTAACCAACTCGTTAAGTCAGCTAGCCATCTCGTTATCCAACTAGTTTAGTCAGCTACCTAAGTCAGCTAGCTAACTAGCTAGGTAGCTAAGTTAGCTAGCTCACCAGATAGCTAACTATTTAAGTCCGTTACTGAAGTCTGCTACTTAAATAGTTACTTACTTATTAAATCAGCTAGTTATTCAACAAGTTAAATAGTTAGCTAGCTATTAAATTTAGGTAATTAAGTCAGTTAGTTAACTAGTTAAGTCAGCCAGTTAAGTCAACTATCTAAATAGTTACGTCAGCTACCTAAGTTAGCTAGTTAAGTCAGCTGCTTTTTTTTTTGAGTTGGAGTCTCACTTTGTTCGCCCAGACTGGAGCGGCCACTGCAGCCTCGCCTGCTGGGCTCTGACGATCCTTCCACCTCAGCCTTCCGAGTAGCTGGAATTACAGGCATACACTACCATGCCTGGCTGATTTTTTGATTTATTGTAGAGATGAGGTCTCCCTGCCCAGGAGGGTCTCGAACCCGCAGGCTCAGGAAATCCACTCACCTCAGCCTCCCAAAGGCACGGGATTACAGGCTGAGCCACCGAGCCCGGCAAGTCAGCTTTTTAAATTAGTCAGCTGGTTAAGACACCTAGCTAGCTAGTGAGCTAACAGATTATGTCAGCGAGTTGAGTCAGGTTATTAGCTAGTTAACTAATGGGTAAAATGAGCTGGTTGAGTCAGCTTGCTAGATAGTTAACAAACAGGTTGGCTCAGCTGCTTGAGTAGGATAGCTAGTTCCTTAGCTAACGAGTTAAGTCAGCTGGTTGTGTCAGTTAGCTGGCTCGTTAGCTAAAGAGTTAAGCCAGATGATTAAGTCACCTAGCTAGCACTTTTTTAAATGAGTAAGCTAACTAGTTAGTTAGTTGATTGTCAGCTAGCTAGCTAGGCAGATAACTATTTAGCTCAGCTTGTTAGCTAGGTATCTAGGTAGTTAGCTAACAATTTATGTCAGCTGGCTAGTTACAGAGCTAGCTAGTTAGCTAACTATTTATGTCAGCTGGATATCTAGGAAGCTAGCTAGTTAAGTCAGCTAGTTAATTGAGCTGGCTAGCCAGCTGGCTAGCTTGGTAGCGAGCTAGTTAAGTCAGCTGTCTAGCTAGCTGGTTAACTGGTTAATTCAGCTAGATAAAAGAACTGGCTAGCCAATTTGCAAGTAGTTAACTAGATAGTTAAGTCAGCTAGATAGCTACCTGGCTAGCTAGTGATGTCAGCAGGTTAATTCAGCTGGCTAGCCATCTGACTAGCTAGTTAAGACAGCTAGTTTAGTCAGTTGTCTAGCCAGCTGGCTACGTAAGTAGCTACCTAGATAAGTCAGCATATTAGTCAGCAGGCTAGCTGTTCAATGCACCTAGTTAATTCAGCTGGCTATCTTCCTAGATAGGTAGTTAGCAAGATAATTAAGTGAGCCATCTAGCCAGCTTGCAAGCTTAAGTCAGTTAGTTAAGTGTGCTGGCTAGCTGCCTGGCTAGATAGGTAGCCAGCTTGTCTAATCATCTGGCTAGACAACTGACTAACTGATTAAGTCAGCTAGTTAAGTCAGCTGGCAACAAGGTGGCTAGCTAGTTAAGTCAACTCATTAAGTCAGTTGGCTATCCAGCTGGTTAGGTAGTTAAAAAGCTAGTTAAGTCAGATGACTGGCCATCTGACTAGCTAGGTATTTCAGCTATTTAAGCCAGCTGGATAGCTAGGTAGGTAGCTCGTTAAGTCATCTAGTTTAGTCAACTTGCTAGCTAGATAATCAGCGAGTTTAGTTAGCTGGCTAGCCAGTTGACTTGCTGGGTAGCTAGTTAGTTAATTCAGCTGGCTAGACAGTGAGCAAGCTAGTTAAATAACCTGGTTAAGTCAGCTCACTAGGCAGCTGGTTTGTTAGGTAGCTAGGTAGGTAAGTCAGCTTGCAAGACAGCAGGCTACATAGGTAGCTAGCTAGTTAAGTCAGCTGGATAACCAGCTGGCTACCTAGGTAACTAGCCAGTTAGGTCAGCATGCTAGCCAGCTGACTAGCTAGTTAAGTCACCTAGATAAGTCAACTGGCAAGACTGCTGGCTGCTAGGTAACGAGATAGTTAAGTCAGTGTATAGCTTGCTGGCTATCTATTTAAGTCTCCTAGTTAAGTCAGTTGGTTAGCCAGCTGGCTAGCTATGTAGTTTGCTAATTAACTCAGCTGGCTAGACAGCTGGATACCTACTGAAGTCAACTAGTTAAATCTGCTGGCTAGCTCCCTGGCTAGGTATATAGAGAGATAGTTAATTCAGTTGACTAGAAAGCAGGCCAGCTATTTTCCTCAGCTAGTTAAGTCAGCTGGGAAGCCAGCTGGCTAGTTATGTAGGGAGATAGTTAAGTCAGTTGGCTAGGCAGATGGCTACCAAATTAAGTCAGCTAGTTGTATCAGCTGGCTAGCCAGCTATCTAGCTAGGTAGAGAGTTAGTTAAGTCAGCTGGCTAGACAGCTGGCTAACTAGTTAAGTCAATTAGTTGAGTGATTTGGCTAGCCAGCTGGCTAGCTGGTTAAACCAACTGGTTAATTCAGCTGGCTAGCAAACTGGCTATCTGGATAGCACACTAGTTAAGTCAGCTGGCTATCCAGCTGGCTAGGTAGTTATGTCACCTATTTAATTCAGCTGGCTTCCCAGCTGGCTGACTAGGTAGCTGCCTAGTTGAGTTAGCTCTCTAGCCAGCTGGCTAGCTGGTTATATCAGCGAGTTAATTCAGCTGGTCATCCAGCGGGCTAGCTAGTTAAGTCAGCTAGTTAAGTCAGCTGGCCATTCACCTTTCTAGCTAGGTAGGTAGCTAGTTAAGTCATCTAGTTAAGTCAGCTGGTTAGGTAGGTATCTAGCTGATTATGTCAGTTAGTTTAGTCTGCTGGCTAGCCACCTGGCCAGTTAGGTAGCTACCTAGTTAAGTGAGCTAGCTAGCTGGCTGACTAGCTAGTAAAGTCAGCAAGTTAAGTGAGCTGGATTGCCAGCTGGTTAGCTAGGTGACTAGCTATTTAAGCCAGCTGGCTAGCCGAATGACTATCTAGTTAAGTCAGCTAGTTAAGTCAGCTGGTTAGCCAGCTTCCTAGATAGGTGGCTAGCAAGTTAAACCGGTTTGTTGGTAGGCTGGACAGTTAGGTGACCAGCTAGTTAAGCCAGCTAGCTAGCCATCTTAACAGCAGGTTGGCTGGCTAGTTAAGCCAGCTGACTGTCCTACTCTCCAGACGGAGGACAGGCTTTTTATCCCAGCTTGCTAGCAAGGTGACCAGCTAGCTAGTTAGCTAACCATCTGCCTAGCCAACTAGCAAGCCAGGTAGGTAGCTAGTTAAGCCAGCTGGCTCGTCATGTAGCCAACCTGGTAGCTAGCTATTACTTCAGCTGGCTAGCCAGCTAGACAGTCAACAAGCTAGTCAGGTAGATACATCAGCTAGCTAACCAGATAGCTAGTTAAGTCCTCTATCAAGTCAGGTAACTATCCAGCTAGCTTGTTAATTCAGCTAGCTAGTCAAGTTGCTAGTCAACTAGCTAGTAAAGTCAGCTAGCTACACTGCTACCTAGTCAGCTAGATAGTTAAGTCAGTTAGCCAATAGCCAGATACTTGGCTAGTTAAGTCAGCAAGAGAGAGTTAGTTAACTTGTTTGCTAGCAAGTTATGTCAGCTAGATAGACAGTTTTCTTGCCAGCTAGCTAGTCAATTCAGCTAGCTAATCAGATAGTTACTTAGCTATCTAGTCGCCTAGCAACTCAGCTATCTGGTCAGATAACTAGTGGACTCGCACACCTTCCATCAGGTAAGCTAATTAGTCGGCTCACTCACCTGCAAACTGGTCAGTAAATTAGTCTGCTCGCTTGCCAGCCAACAGGTCAACTAAATTGCCAGCTTACTAGCAGGCCAACAGGTCAGTTAACTAGTTGGTTTGCTCACCAGTTGACTAGTTAAGTCAGCTCACCAGTCAAATCTCAAGCTGGATGACTAGTTAAGGCTGCTCACATGTCGGGTCACTCACCGGCTGACTAGTTAAGTCAGCTCACCAGTCAGTTCATTTGTTGACTGACTAGTTAACTCTTCTGACCTTTCGGCTCACTCACTAGGTTACTAAACTCGG
>NW_006958908.1:0-2899 GCF_000164805.1 Carlito syrichta
AATGATAGTGGGAGCCATCGACTAAAGTGTAATCATCAAGTAACATCTAGTCCCATTGCAATTTAATTAAGATTGTAAAAATTAACTTATGGACTAAATGAGAAATATAAATTGAAATAGTCTGTACAGACTCAGGAAAGTGTTGATGAAGAAGCAAGTTGATTGAAGCAAAAATGTGAATTCAAGTAAACAAGACTACCAATATTCACTTAATGATATAGAAAAACTGTGGTTTGGTTCCTTCTTTTTGCTATTGTGAATAAAGATGCAACAAAAATACGTGTGCAGGTATCTTTTTTGTAGAATGGCTTTAGGTTCCTCCGGGTATATTCCCAATAGGGGAATTTCTGGGTACCCAACATCTTTATAATAAAAAATATAGTAAAATAAAAAATAAATAAACCAAAAAAAAAAAGAAAAGAAAAACTGTGATTTGGACCATCTATGGTTATTATTCTACACAGTGGGGTATTATCGCTTCAGAAATTTGTGCAAAACATAAAATTAGTTTTCCAGTGTTAAAAATAATCTAATTCTATAAATTACTACTACCTTATGGTATATTGGGGAAAAGGGGTGTTTTCCAAATGAAGAAACTTGGGATTTCTAATGACATGTTTAGTCTGCTAAAGAATGCTACTGATACTTGTGTTTTTTTAAACACTGAAAACATTTAATGTAGAAAGAAAAAATTCTCAGAAAATTGCAAGAATCCTGAAAATGCTGAGTAGAGAAATGATCAACCATTTAGCTGATCACAAGGACATCAGATCCATGAGGTCTGTCTATCTTGTCAAAGGGCACATGAAATAAACAAATAAATAACCTGACTGCAGACATCCCAAGTGTGACATCTCTTATATGTGAGAACTGAATGATAAATTTTGCTGATATGAGGACATCAGTTACCAGGATATGGGTCAGAGAAATTCCATTTCACACAAGCTTCAAACATAAGAATGATATTTTAAATATTGATGTCAATACAATGGAAAAAATTAAAATAATGTGGAAAGAACAAGAAACTATAACCTTGACAAGCCATATTTGGAAAACTGTCACAAGCAAATGATTTACAATGGAATAAATCAGCTCAATATATACTACCTTTAACATATTTTTTGTATAATAATGTTTTGCTTATTTTTCTGTTTCAGCCACACAGAGCCTCTATATGTTATTTCCTGCATATTTCTCTATTTTGGTGGTAATAGTTTTGCTTTACAGTGAATAAAGAAATGAAAAAACCATGGTGTATATATATATATATATGGTGCGTGTATATGTGTATACACACACAGTAAACATCCTCTGTTTATGGAAAACATGAATAATGTTTGAACTTCTGACTTTCACTCTGTAGGGGGTGGTGACTCATCTCCAGTAGCACAGCAACCAGCTGCAAGATCTGCTGAGTAGCTGCTTTGCGGTCTTCATGAAGCTTTCATAGAGTCCTGGCTTTGCAACTGCATGACCTTGGGCTTGTCATCGAGCTAATCTGCCAATACATTCCTCAGCTACCAAGTAGAAATCTGAATAGTGATGCAGAAAGGACTAAATGCAGAAATGCATGCGAGCAATGACTGCAGGGACCATGGCCTGGTAGATCCTGATACATGTGAGCTGTTGCTCTTGCTTAAGGGTGGGAGTCCAAAAAAAGTAATAGTTGCTAACTTGATTCAGTCTTCTAGTTCCACAGTATGTCCTTGAAATGAAGCTCAGAACACAAGGGAGCACGGAGAGGACGAGGTTCCTGTTCATGAGAATGAATGTCTTTCTTTCTAAAACTCTTGCCCACAGCTCAGGGACCAAGCAAGGGAATACACACTTTAACTAGGTAGCTGCCTGGCTCAAACTGAAGCCACTTCCCAATATGGTCCCATGAGGCTGGTAAACCATGACATCTTCTGCCCCCCTACTTGTCCTATCATGCCACCAGCAGCAGTAAATATATAATATTTACATTTTTATGTATTTTATGTATAGCATGCATACAGAATACATGCATGGGGCATTTCTATAAAGCTTGACACACACATCTGCAACCAGCCTACAGAACCAGCCTCACTAATGCCTCCTACAGTCATATTCTCCTTCCCTTTAAACATTACTATCACAACAATGTATAACGTACATCATGGACTAGTTTTTATCTAATACACAAAGTCATCCCATTATGCATCCCTGGGATGGTTAGCCAGCAACCTTGTGTCAGGTTGACTCCATTCCATGCCTCCCACCATGAAAGGGGGAGTGTAGGGTTTTTTTTTCAGAAATAGAAACCTACACTGGATTTGCATAAGCCTTCCCTTCGTGCAATGCTTCAACCAGCACTGCCATCTGTGTACCAATTGAATTTCATATTTGCAATTATGTTATTACAAACAGCATTGCTTCTGCTCAGGAAACTTAATTAAGAGTCAAGGAAGTGTGGCCATGGGACTATACTAATGAAATTATTAGTCTTACCCCATTCCCCACCATCATGAAGCAACAGGCTTGGAATGGTCTCTCAAAACGGAGTTGTCTCTCAAAAGCTTAATTACAGAGCCAGGTAGGTGGCAATACTGGCAGCTCTGGGAAACATTCTCCAGGAGGCAGTATGTGCTCTAAATCTTCATCCAGTATATGGTGCTGTTTCTCTTGTAGTCAAGATTCACAAGTCCAAGAATCAGGTGATAGAAATGGGAATGGCATCAGTCACTATTGCTCTAGTGACCCCTTAGAAAAACTGTTGCTTTTTCTTACAGCTGTATAGTCTGCAGGCCGAGAGTTTCGAATCAAGAGATAAAATGAGTCCTTCAGAACATACAAAAATAATTCCCTGAAATAGTCATTGAGACTGATCTGGCCACTTGAGGGTTCCTCATGCCTCTGAGTCATTAAGCCAGAAAGGGAG
>NW_006958909.1:0-783 GCF_000164805.1 Carlito syrichta
CTGCTCTGTGTTCTCAGATCAGTCATGGGATGGTGAACATCCTCACCAATAGGTGGGTCACTATTAGATTCTCCATGGGTATGGGTCCTGAGCCTCATGACTCTTGGACTTTGTAGTGGGAAAGGAGCCATGGACTAGTGTACCCATTATTGGTGCCAAATGTCCACAGTCTATTTATCAAATTTAAAATCACACTTTATACCCACAAAGATCTATTTTTTGATAAATATACATATATTGAATTGCCATATGGATGCATAGTACATATAGATATACCAATGTAATTTATATCTGGAATATTACATATTTAATGAATAACATTGCCATGATATGCATATATGTAATATGCATTATATATAATATATAATTTATTCAGTATGTGCTGCTTTTCATTCTAATAATAATAAGATCTTACTCAATAATTTTTTAGGACATTTGCTGACTTGTACTCTTTGACTTCAACAGAGTCCTAGTCACTCAGGAGAGAGCCATTCAACTGAGAACAGCTGGCCAGAGGAGCCCAAGTTCATCCCTAAGGCTCTGGTCCCTCAGGCTGTCACTCTAAATCCAGGCTTTGGGCTTGGTACTGCACTTGTGGGTGTGTGAGCTGTTTCCTTACCTGAAGCTCCTGCCAGGTAGCCCCATGAGCAAAGCCTTTGGTTCCTCTCAGGTCCTCAGTCTCATGACTCAGGGGAGTAGCTCCTTCCTCCACAGATCAGATCCAGAGCTGGGAAGTTCTTGGGCAGTGCATGCCTGACCTTAACCCTGGATTGAGGGCCCTGT
>NW_006958910.1:0-770 GCF_000164805.1 Carlito syrichta
ATTCTTATTCAAACCCTAAGTACCCATGCTTTAAAAAGTAAGTTAGACAAGTGGGATCTCATCATATTAATATACTTCTGCAAAACAATAGAAACCATTAGAAGAGCAGGGATACAGCCAACAGAATGGGAAAAACTGGGTCGGTGGCTCAGCCTGTAATCCCACGCCTTTGGGAGGCTGAGGATAGTGGATTGCTTGAGCCTGCAGGTTCGATACTCGCCTGGACAGCGAGACTTCATCTCTACAATAATTCAAAAAATCAGCCAGATGTGGTAGCACATGCTTGTAATTCCGGCTACTCGACAGAGTAGGGTGAAAGGACCGCAGGAGCCCAGCAGTTCGAGGCTGCATGCCCAAGAGGAGCCACTGCACTACAGTCTGGGCGACAGAGTGAGACTCCAACTCAAAAAAGAAAAAAAATCATATGAAACCATAAACAATCATGAATAGCCATAAGAATCTTATCAAAAGAAACAAAGCAGGAGCTATCGCAGTTCCAAACTACAAACTTTACTATGTTTACAATAATCAACACAGCCTGGTATTGGTACAAGAAAAGGTCCATAGGCCAATGGATCAGGAAAGAGAATGAAATCCTCAAATTCTCAGCCAATTCATCTTTCAAAAAACCTCCAAGATCCACTGGGTAATGGAGAACATATTCAGTAAATGGCTCTGGTAAAAGGCTGAACACATGCACATGTTGAAACAGGACCTGTAACTATCAGAATAGACATTAACTCTAAATGCATCTAAGACCTAAACTTAAA
>NW_006958911.1:0-534 GCF_000164805.1 Carlito syrichta
AGCTCCAACGACCTCTCCTCCAGTGGGACCCGGCACGGCGCGCGCCAGCCCCTACCAGGTCAAGGCTCATAAACATACCCTTCTCCCTGCATGGCTCTCTCTCTCTCTCCTTCCCTCTCTCGGTCCCGCCACTCTCTTACTCTCTCTCCTTCTCTCTCTCTCTCTCTCTCTCTTGCCTTCTCTCTCGGCCCCCGCCACTCTCTTTCTCTCTCGGCCTCTCTTTCTCTTTCTCTCTCTCGCCCTGCCTCGGTTACAGTCCCTTCAGGAAACTGCCCCTGTAATACATCTCTTGGTTCAGACCGGGCGGGCCTGGCGTCTTACTGGTGCCAAACCGTCTTTCACCCCCCCCTCTGCCCTTCCTTCTCCCCTTCTTGCAGTCTAAACCCACCTGCCCTCCGGCGGAGGAGCCAGCGCCTACAGCCTCCCGGACCAGCCCTGGCCTTCTCCGCTCCTCCTCATCCCCCGAGCCCGACAAGCAAGCTAGCGGCGGCCCTCCTGGCTGCCGCCGTCGAACAACCCGTGCCGCCTTCCCCC
>NW_006958912.1:0-1175 GCF_000164805.1 Carlito syrichta
CCAGAGGACCCAGACAGCGGAGAAAAACAGATCTGCTTAAACTGCCTTGCCATTCTCCAGGCAGAGACTTCCATTGCCCTGCCCACCTAGCAACAAACTTTACCTCATTTCCTAAGGCCAGGTATTGCAGCGTGCGGGGAAGTTTTGGGTCCCTGCTCCCTCCAGCTCTCTCCCCGGCCCGGCACCCGGCACCGCACCGCAGGTCACACAGGGAGGCTCTGAGCGCCCGCCCCTCAGAGACACCGGTTCCATTACTGGCTGAATACTCTGTAGGGACCCAGTGCCACTCTCGTCATTTACAGCCTGCCTTTTGGAACTTTGGAGCTCTGGAACTCCGGGTCCACCCTGGCTGAGGCACACAGTGTGAGACCCCAAGCCAGAGGACCGAGACAAGCGGAGAAAAACAGACCTGCTTAAACTGCCTTGCCATTCTCCAGGCAGCAGACTTCCATTGCCCCGCCCACCTAGCAACAAACTACCTCAGCTCCTAAGGCAACAGTGTGAAACAGGAGACAAAGCCCCACCCCTATGCTGCAACGAAAAACAAAAGGCAGAGGCTGGAATCGGAGATCACAGAAGTGACTCTAGTTTGATGGCTTATTTTGACCTATGATTTTATCATTGAAACTGTTGGTCTAGATTACGTTTGGTGTTTACCTTCTGACTTATACTGTTTCTCGATTTTTTTGGCCTGTCTCTGTTTAGCTATCAGTATTCTTTAGGGAATCTTTCTTACCTGTCTTTTTTCACTTCTTCCCAGCCGTGTGTCTCTCTCTCACCTGATAGTTGGTATGTATATCTGTTTTCCCTCTTGCACTTCTCCCTTTCACTTATTTTGACTTATGATTTTATCATTGTAACTGTTAGTTTAGATCACGTCTGTTGTTGACCTTCTGACCTACACTGTCTCTCGATTTTATTGACCTGTGTCTGTGTAGCTATCAGTACTCCTTAGGCAATCTTTCTTACGTGTCTTTCTTCACTTCTTCCCGATCCTGTGACTGTTTTTCACCTGATAGCTGGTATGTATATCTGTTATCCCTCTCGCACTTCTCTCTTTCGCTCATTTTGACCTATGATTTTATCATTGTAACTGCTGGTTTAGATCACGTTTGTTGTTTAACCTTCTGACTTACACTGTTTCTCGATTTTATTGCCCTGTCTCTGTGTTGCTC
>NW_006958912.1:2886-3771 GCF_000164805.1 Carlito syrichta
AGACATTGATTCTAACACCATAATAACTGGGGACTTTAATACACCACTCACAACATTAGACAGATCATCAGGACAAAAAATCAGCAAGGAGATCCGGAACCTCAATGAGACTCTGGACCAAATGGACTTAATTGATACCTATAGAACACTCCATCCAAAGACCACAGAATACACATTCTACTCATCACCACATGGAACATATTCTAAGATCGACCACATAATTGGACACAAATCAAGTATAAGCAAAGTTAAAAGGACTGAAATTCTGCCATGCACCTTTTCGGACCACAGTGGAATAAAAATAAACATTGACACCAACAAAGTCCCCCCAAAACCCACAAAGACATGGACACTAAACAGCATGATGCTAAATAACTCCTGGGTCAATGATGACATCAAAATAGAGATCAAAAGATACCTGGAAACAAATGAAAATAAAGAAACATCTTACCAAAATCTCTGGGATGCCTTAAAAGCTGTAATAAGAGGGGAATTTATATCCCTACAAACACACATGAGGAAAATGGAAGGAACAGAAATTGACAACCTAACAAGCCACCTAAAGAAGCTGGAAAAGCAAGACCACAAAAACCCTAATTTCAGCAGAAGAATCCAGATCACCAAAATAAAAGCCCAAATCCAGGACATAGAAGACAAAAAGATAATACAAAAAATCAATGAAACAAAAAGCTGGTTCTTCGAAAGGGTAAACAAGATCGATGGTCCCCTAGCTAGACTGACCAAGAAAAAACGAGAAAAAAAGCCAAATAAGCACAATCAGAAACACAAAAGATGAAGTCACATCTGACCCTGAAGAAATACAAAAGATCATTAGAGACTACTACGTACACTTGTATGGAAACAAACTTGAAAACCTTAAGGAAA
>NW_006958913.1:0-725 GCF_000164805.1 Carlito syrichta
CACTGATTCCTAATTCGTCCTTAGCGAGGGGCCGTGTAATGTCTTGTATATGAGGACTCCCTTTCCCTAGAATCCTGTTTGGAAACGCTGATTTTGTTTTGCCATTAGCAAGATGTCATGTAGATATTGTGAGGGAGTAACCGTGTAAAACAGGTTTCTTATTTCTCCTTACCTAGAGATCGAGTAGATTCTGTCTATGAGGACTGCTATTACCTATGTTCCAGCTTCTAAACCCTGATTCTTGTTTAGCCCACACCAGATGGCTTGTTGATTTTTAGAACTGAGGACTGCTATAACCCCGATTCTTTTTCTTCCTTGGCAAGGGGTTGTTTATTTTCTTGTATATTAGGACTCTCATTAGATACATCCTGCTTTGAAACTCTGATTCTTTTTAGCACTTTCCAAGATGCTCTGTAGATTTTTGGAATTGTGGACTCGTGTATCCCAGATTCCTTATTCTTTCTTACCAAAAGGTCATGTAGTTGCCTGTAAATAAGGACTCCATTTCCCAGAATCATCCTCGAAAACACCATGATTCGTGTTTAGCCCATAGCAAGACGACCTGAGTTTTTTTGGGATTGAGGACACGAGTAACGCAGATTTCTTATTCTTATTTAGAAATAGGCAGTGAAGTTTCCTGTATGTGAGGACTTCCATTATCCAGATTCCTACTTCAAAAACCTGATTCATGGTTACCTCTTAGGAAGACGGCCTGTAGTGTTTGG
>NW_006958914.1:0-694 GCF_000164805.1 Carlito syrichta
TTGATGGTGATATGATATAAAATACAAAGGGCATGGAAGGAATGCTAGAATTGAATTCTGCAAAGAAATACTCCTGTGACGCCCCCAAAATCATGTGGTTCCTCAGAGGTACAACTTATTTGGTGTGGTATCAGGAGGAATGAAAGGGTGACTTAATTAAAGGATGCCAGGAAGTGTGATTTGGGCTCACATGAGGTTGGAGTTTTCTTAGACTAGACCCCTTCAATGAAAAGTCCAATTGCTGTATTCTATTCAACCTTGCCTTTCACAGAGCTGCAGGCTTCCTGGCCTGTGTCCCTCACCAACCCCATGCCTCACTAACAAATTCTGTTCCCGCTCCAAGCCCCGTGCCCCCAAATTCCCTCATCTTCCTTAACCCCCCTTTTCTGGAATATCTCTGTGTAGAATGTCCTCTTAAAGACACCAGACCCTAATCACAAAGGCCTGCAAGATGGGCAATAGTTCTCTGTTTACCAATCTAGCAGCCAGCTGGCCAGTGACTCAGCAGGGCATCACAACTCATGCCAAGGAAAGGAAAAGGGGAGGCACATGTCTCTTTTCATTAAGACATTTTGCTCCTGTGCATATTATTTTCTCATATATTATTGTCTTAAATTACTGATGCTGTATTTAGCTGTTGGCTATATAGTTTGGACAAGATGGTTAAATTAGTTACAAATATGTATAACTATTT
>NW_006958915.1:0-783 GCF_000164805.1 Carlito syrichta
CCGATTTTTCAACTGTATAAAGTTTTCCCCTATTACCAATTATTGAAACTTTTAGATTAAGTATTAACTTTCATCAGAAGGACATGTTCCTTTTTTTGGAAAGTAGCTTTAAAGTAAAGGTTGATTTTCATCTTTACAATAATTGTATTTATAAAAGAGAGTACATACCAATTAACCAATAACTGTTTTTAGACTGAGAATAAAAAGGAATACCTACCTAAGAATAAAAAGTCACATCTCTAATTCCACTTGTATCCAAAACAATGTTCTGGAATTATTTGGGTTGTTTAATAAATTCCAGCAATCATTTTTTTTTTAAACTTTGGGAATGACATTTTCCTTAATGTTAAAGATGATTATATCTAGGTTTTGATCATAAATATAAGAAAATTTCATGATGGCTTTTAAATATTCTTTTCTGCTTATCAGGTATGTTATCATAAAGATCCATTCTTGCTATGATTAATATCTGTCAATGCTGGGTAAAACTCAGAGATTAAAGGAGAGTGGACCTCCTTTACACCTACAGTCTTGTCCTCTACTTTCTGCCCATTTTGTTTTCCGTCTGCAGTACCAGGTGCCAGTTTTTATTGAAACATTTGTCTACATATATTATGTATATCTGTACATTCATAATGACTATATATTGCTGCTTGCTACATGCTTTTTACTCACACATCTTGCTGTCTATTTGTACTGCTTAGAAATTCATTCCAAATCACCTTCTGTTGGTGTGTTGTTCCTTAGTTCATACTTCATTAAAAATAGATAGTAGCTAAGTTT
>NW_006958916.1:0-715 GCF_000164805.1 Carlito syrichta
AGGCAGCTGTGGGCAGAGTGATCAAGATGGTCTAACAACATCACAGCCAGCGCATGTTTCGGTTGCCTGGTCTGCAACCTTCGGGTGGGGGAAAGGCCTCTTCATCTCCTGATCACTCATTCGTCACCCACCCACGCAGAACTTAAACTAGGGAGCTGAGGTTACCCATCGTGATGCAAGTGGGAGGCGTCTTTTGTTTCATCAAAGTCTCCATCATCTGGGCTGGTGTGCAGCGACAGGATCATGGCTTTGGGCCTTGACTCAGGGCTTAGTCGTTCCTCTTGCCTCGGCCCCTCAGCAGCCAGGACTACTGAGTATACCACTCCTGATTTTATTTTGGGGATCTCTCACCCAGATGAGGTCTGCCCACATCTTCTGGGCTGGTCTCTGAACCATGGGATCAAGCAGCCTCCTGCCTTGGCCTCCAAGGGAACGACAATGACAGCCGTGAGCCATGGTGACTGGCCTGGACTTGCACATGCTGTCAGATGGGGTGACAATAAGACATGCCCTGGGATGGAGGTCACCACATCCCTTGTACCTGGGACCCTGTGCACCACCAAAGGCGACCCAAATGTTTGTGTTCAGGTGAATGATGAGGTCTCGCTACGTGACCCAGGCTGGTCTCAAGCTCCCGGGCTCCAGCGGTCCCCCAACTCAGCCTCCCAAAGTCACAGCCTGATTGTCTGCTGATCCACTGTCTTTTGGGAACTCT
>NW_006958917.1:0-634 GCF_000164805.1 Carlito syrichta
ATAGGATTTCTTTTCTGCAGTTAACAAGGTAATTTTCCCTGGGGATGCTGAGCTGAGGGGGTATATCTGTATCTGCTGACAGTCATCCTGCAGAGCTGCTTAGCTATAAGAAAATGTTTTGTTCTCTAGTAAGCTCATGCCTTTATATATGTTTCTCCTCTGCTCGGAATGTCCTTCCCTAGAAAGTCTTATGAATTGGGAATGAGGACATCATAAAGTTTAGGCTGGATCCTAACTCAGAGAATCTGTATACTTCAAGTGGGAAGGGACCATCACAGTTCTTTAGAGCTTGTAATAATGCAGCCACAGGTGCAGATAGGCACTCAAAGGATTAATGATTGAACTCATTTATTGGATTATATTCTTCCAGATATGTCCTGGATTATGTATGCAGATACAAACTTCTAGGACTTGTATGTAATTGACATGAGAAAATGTAGTGTAAACTAACTTTACCAGCTTTCACACTTTTAACTTTCTTAAGAGCTGTATACATACTAAAATTTGATTTTTAGATTCAATAACTACTTCCATGAATTTGAAATTCTTAAAAAATTTGCCAAAATAGTACTTCAGAAATTAAGAGAAGGAATATCACCTAGAAAGATCATTTAAAATAGTAAATCTCTGGAAA
>NW_006958918.1:0-464 GCF_000164805.1 Carlito syrichta
GGAAATGAAATGTGACAGCAGCAGGCCCAGGCCTATTCTAGCCATTTGGTTCGGTTAAATGAACATGAATGATTTTAGCAAAATTATAAGGCCTATTTTTATCAGAGAGAGTCGCACTTAATCACCCAGGCTGGAGTACAGTGGCACAACCGCGGCTTACTGCAGCCTCAACCTCCTGGGCTCAGGCGATCCTTCTGCCACAGCTTCTTGAGTAGCTGGGAATACAGGCGGGCACTACGCCCAGCTAAGTTTTTTATTTTTTGTCGACACGAGGTCTCGCTATGTTGTCCAGACTGGTCTTGAGCTCTTGGAGTCAATCAATCTTCCTACCTTGGCCTCCCAAAATGCTGGGGTTACAGTTGTGAACCACAGTACCACTGTTATTGATTGCATAATAACACAGTTTACTCAACTTCAAGAGTCTCAGGGAAATCAATGCTTTAACCATGACCTGATTACCTCAC
>NW_006958919.1:0-603 GCF_000164805.1 Carlito syrichta
AATGTCCCCAGGTGAGGGATTTATCCCTGCCCTTTCTTGGCAGAAGGTCCTCATTGCCAATTCAGAGGGTCGACCTGCTGGGGCACATTTCTAAACTCGGATAGGATAGCTGGCAGGAACCCGGCCAGGGAGCTTGAGAACTCCCACACCAAAGTGCGGACAGCCACTGGAGGTTGGATTAGGACTGTAAGGTGCAGAGCTTGGGGGACCCTCACATGTGGGCTTGGGGGGGAAGGAATGAGAGCAGAAGGCCTGCAGGAGAATTGATTTATTTCTTGCTTGCTTGCTTCTTTTCTTTCCTTCGTACGTTCTTTCTTTCTATCTTTTATTTCCTCCCTAGGTTGCTCAGGCTGCTCTCAAATTGCACAACTAGAGCCATCCTCTCAGCCTGGACCTACCAAACAGCTGCAATCACAGACTTTCCATTTGGTCAATCCCTGGTGTTCCTGCCTGGTCTTAAACTCTGTCCTGGAGGATATCTTCCCACTGAGGTCTGCACTCACCCAAGGTTTTCTAGCTTTGGATTGGGTTTGAGGTGGGGTCTTGCTATGGTGTCCAGCCTGGTCTTGTGTTCCCAGATGCCAGCCATTTTCCTGTTTTGGC
>NW_006958919.1:1844-3479 GCF_000164805.1 Carlito syrichta
GGCCTCTTCATCTCCTGATCACTCATTCGTCACCCACCCACGCAGAACTTTAACTAGGGAGTTGAGGTCACCCATCGTGATGCAAGTGGGAGGCGTCTTTTGTGTCATCAAAGTCTCCATCAGCTGGGCTGGTGTGCGGCGACAGATCATGGCTTTGAGGCCTTGACTCAGGGCTTAGTCGTTCCTCTTGCCTTGGCCCCTGAGCAGCCAGGACTACTGAGTATACCACTCCTGACTTTACTTTGGGGATCTCTCACCCAGATGAGGTCTTCCCACATCTTCTGGGCTGGTCTCTGAACCCTGGGATCAAGCAGCCTCCCGCCTTGGCCCCCAAGGGAACGATGATGACAGGCGTGAGCCATGGTGACCGGCCTGGACTTGCACATGCTGTCGGATGGGGTGGCAATAAGGCATGCCCTGGGATGGAAGTCACCACATCCCTTGTACCTGGGACCCTGTGCGCCACCAAAGGCGACCCGAATGTTTGTGTTCAGGTGAATGATGAGGTCTCGCTATGTGACCCAGGCTGGTCTCGAGCTCCCGGGCTCCAGCGGTCCCCCAACTCAGCCTTCCAAAGTCACAGCCTGATTGTCTGCTGATCCACTGTCTTTTGGGAACTCTACACCCAAAGGTTTTGGCCTCCTTCCCCAATGATCTCTGTCTATACGATGATCCCAACTTGATACACAAATGGATGCTCTTCTTTTCTTTCCTTTCTTTCCTGATTAGGTTGTCCAGGTTGCTCTCAAATCACCCAACTCGGGACATCCTATTGGCCTTGGTTTCCCAAACTGCTGCAAACACAGGCTTTATATTTGGTGGACTTCCTGGTCTTCCCACCTCGTCTTGAACTCTGGGCTGGAGGCAATCCTCCCCCTGAGGCCTGCCATCACCCTAGGTTTTCTGGAATTTACTTGGGGTTGTGGTGGGGGCATTCTATGATGTCCAGCCTGGCTCTGGCCTACTTCCCGTCTCAGGTTCCCTGAGTGACGAGGAGACAGGCGTGAGTTGCCAGGCAGTCTCTGCTTCCCAGTTTGAGAATCATGCCCTCCCTTTCTGGAGGAGGTCCTTGGGATGGGCGAGTGGGTCCAACCTGGGGAATGAGGTGAGCAGAGGGGAGGCACCCCAGGAGTGACATGCCCCTGCCTCAGGTTCTTCCCCAGGGGAGGGCTTGACGGGTGACTGCGGCCACAGTCTCCAGGGTCCCAGGTCATTGGAAAGGACCAGTCCTCGTGGTGGGTCCCAAGAGTGGTGTGTAGGCCAGACGCAGGGTCTCAGGCCTGTCATCCTGGCATTCTGGGAGACCAGGGCGAGAGGATAGACTCAGCCCCAGGTTGGAGCCAAGCCCGGGCACCTAGGTGAGACCTCGTCTCTACAAAAAGTCAAAAAAATGATCCAAGCATGGTGGCACACACCTGTCATTCCAGTCACTCAGGTGGTTGCAGGGAGAGAATCGCCAGAGCCCTGCTAGTGGAGGCTGCAGTGGCCGAGAGCGGGCTTCTGTGCTCCAGCTTTGGTGACAGAGCAGGACTCCAACTTAGAATAATACCAACCACCACCACCACCAAAACCACAGGCCAGACTCAGGGGCTCAGCCTGGAATCCCAGCCCTACAGAGGTCAAGCATGTTGATGG
>NW_006958920.1:0-1032 GCF_000164805.1 Carlito syrichta
AAACAAAAAGGAAAGTCAATACCAACACAACATGAAAAACCTTTCTGGACTATATGCCCCTTATTCTCTCTGTACCACTCAAATCTTTTAATATTTAACCTTTATTTCCATGTTTTATATTTAACCTATACATTTTCTTATTAAATCAATGATACAGAAACAAAAAGATATAGGTTGGTTCCTTCAATTCTGGGAACTAGGCTACACTTAATACCCATGACCCAGGGTGCTAGGAGGATTCACTCCCATACAGTGTGGCTGTGGTTTCCAGCACAGTGCACCACATCATACTTCTGAGTGCACAGTGCATTCTTCATAAATGCTGCCCTAGCACGTGTCCAGGTTGCTTTTCAAGGGCAGATCTCCTTAGACATCGCTGTCCTCTCCATCCAGCCTCTGTAAACTCTAAAGGACCATCAGAGGATGTGATCTTTTGGAATGGAGATAGACTGTCTTCTTCATTTGGATCTAAAGTATTTGTACTGTGATAAGAGAGACCTTTCAAGCTGGGTCTGCTTTCTCTAGCTGAGTGCTGTTGACTGTGGGTTCAGGTGGCACAGATCCACATTCACAGGAGACTTGTTTTAAAAGTTTATTCAGAGATGCATTAAAACCTGCAGGGCCACAGTTCCTCAGAATGAGACCCCAAATGCCACAAAATTTATGTGCAAATTGAAGTATGAGAGGTGATGCTTGGCTATCTGGTTCTCAGTCCAGGCTTCCAATTAAAATCACATGGCCAGGTTAAATTTAATTTACAAATATAAGACTTATTCTGAACACGTAGGAGTGACTTGTGGTTTGACTTCTCCAGATGATCTAAGCTGAGAAGAAATCCTGAAGGAGGAGGAGGAGGAAGAGGAAGAAATGACTGGCAAATGTGTCCCAGGTCTGGGGCTGTGTCTACTTTTCCTACTGGAATATCATGATTTGACAGCTTGTTAAACATTTACTTCTCTACTTCCGATGGTCTTGCCTAATGAGTTTCATTTAAATTGGTTTTGTTCATGTGATAGTCCACGGCTATGGAAA
>NW_006958920.1:1052-1710 GCF_000164805.1 Carlito syrichta
CTCCCAACCTGGCAGAGACTTCTCTCTGTTGTTCACTCATGCTGCTTAGCTTCCATAAACAGTTCTCAACATGTATGTATGACCTGTAGTATTAAAAACATTTCCTTTTGGCTGTGGAACATGAAAAGGCATAGATACTTAATATTTCCACAGGAGATGGGGTAGATCCTCAGATAAAATTGAAGGCTAAGAACATGTACTATTAATGTTCCAACTGGGTACTCTATCAGCTCCATGCAGAACACAGTTAATAAAATGCACATGTAAATAGGATGGCATTTATTTCCCTGGATAAACAAGGAAGGTCTGAATAAAGAACAATTAGGCTGGGCTTGGTGGCTCATCCTGTAATCCCAACAGTTTGGAAGGCTTAGGTCAGTAAATTGCCTGAGCCTGTGGGTTCAAGAGCAGCCCGGACAAGTTGGTGAGAACTTGTCTCTACAATAAATCAAAATTAGCTGAGCGCGATAGTGCATGCCTGTAGTCCTGGCTACTTGGAAGGCTGAGGTGAAAGGATCACCGGATCCCAGCAGGTCATAGCTGGGGTGGTCCTAAGCATGCCAATGCACACCAGCCTTGGGAAGAGAATGAGACACAAACCTCAAAAAAAAAAAAAAAAAAGGAGTAACAATGCCAGTAAACACATTGGTGTTAGACA
>NW_006958920.1:2553-11137 GCF_000164805.1 Carlito syrichta
TTTTTTTTTTGAGTTGGAGTCTCACTCTGTCACCCAGACTGAAGTGTAGTGGCCACTCCCAGCCACCATACCCTCGACGTGCTGGGCTCTGGTGATTCTTCCACCTCAGCCATCCAAGTAGCTGAAACTAGAGGTGTGCGCTACCACGCCTGGTTGATTTTTGATTTATTGTAGAGATGAGGTCTCGCCAAGTTGTCCAGGCGAGTCTCAAACCCACAGGGTCAGGCAATCCACTCACCTCAGCCTCCCAAAGGCTGAGCCACCGAGCCATGCTAGAAGAAAGATTTCTAAAACTCAGTATTTCTTTGTCATTTATTCCAGTGGCAAAATATCTTATCCTATGCACTCACCTCATGTGTCACTTACAATTACATCTGTAAAGTTTTTAATGTGAATACTTTCTATTTTTCATTATTTTTATTTTTTTGAATTGGAGTTTCACTCTGTCACCCAGACTGGAGTGCAGTGGCACACTCCCCGCCACCACAGCCTCAACCTGCTGAGCTCTGGTGATACTTCTGCCCCGGCCTCCCAAGTTAGCTGGAACTACAGACGCATGCCACCATGTCTGGCTAATTTTTTGATTTACTGCCGAGATGAGGTCTCGCCACATTGCCCAGGCAGGTCTTGAACCCGCGGACTCAGGCAATCCACTCACCTCGACCTCCCAAAGTGCAGGACTACAGGATGAGACACCGAGACCGACTTCTTAATACTTTTTAACCTGAGTGATTCCTATGGCATGTATTTTGAACAAAGTTTCATTACCATTCTTTAAATTTATAGATTCTCTCCCCTGTACACAGTCTAACTTCAAACAAACTTTTAGCTGGTTAAAGACTAAATAATTTTCTACATTTGCATATTCAAAAGATCTCTGGCTTAAATAAAGGTAATGGTACTATTTACACCTTTAAACTTCTCAACATGTTCTATAGTTTATAGATACAGGGAATTTAGAGAATTTAAATTCTCTTATGTTGAGAAAACATAGAAAAACAATGAGAAACTTTACTCCATTCTTCCCATCTATAAGGTTTCTATACATATATAGATGCTCATATGTAACCATGTATTGAATGAGAGCTAAAGGCTTTCTTACATTCTTCTCATTTGTATGACTTCTCTTCAGTATGGATTCTTTTATGCCCAACAAGTCCAAAATGAGAGCAAAATCCTTTACCACATTCTTCACATTTGTAGGGTCTCCCCAGTATGCACCTTGATGTGTCAAGCAAGCTTTGAACGGGAGTAAAAGGCTTTGCCACATTCTTCACATTTGTGGCATTTCTCTCCAATATGAATGATCATATGACCAGCAAATCCAGTCTTAGAGCAAAAGGCTTTGCCACATTATTCACATTTGTAGCCTTTCTCTCTAGTATGGATGGTTTTATGTCCCATTGTCTATGAATGCAAAAGGCTTTGCCAGATTCTTCACATTTGTAAAGGTTTCTCTCTTGTATGGATCTTCATATACCTAGCAAGTACTGTATTAGAGGCAAAGGCTTTGCCACATTCTGCAAATTTGTAAGGCTTCTCCCCAGTATGGATCACAATATGTTGAGTAAGGTGTGAATCAGGAGTGAAAGGCTTTGCCACATTCTTCACATTTGTAGGGCTTCTCTCCAGTATGGACCACCATATGTTGAGTAAGGTGTGAACGAGAAATGCTTTGCCACATTTCCCACGTTTGTAGTATTTTTCTCCAGTATGAATGTTCTTATGTTCAGCAAATCCCTTCTGAAAGCGAAAGGACATGCCACATTCTTCACATTTGTAGGATTTTTCTCCAGTATGGGTTCTCTGATGTTCTAGGAGGCCAAAGTACCAATTAAAGACGTTGCCATATTCTACACATTTGTAACATTTATCTTCTTTATGGATGGCCTTATGTTCAGAAAATCCTCCATGAGAGGTAAAGACCTTGCCACACTTCACATTGGTAGGGTTTTTCTCCAGTATGAATTCTCTGATGTTCTATAAGTCTTCAGTATGGATAAAAGGTTTTGCCACATTCTTCACATTTGTAGGGTTTCTCTGCAGTATGGATCACCATATGTCAAGTAAGGTGTGAACAAACGTGAAAGGCTTTGCCATGTACTTCACATTTACAGGGTTTCTCTCCAGTATGGATCATTTTATGTCGAGTAAGTTCTGAATGAGAGTGAAAGACTTTTCCACATTCTTCTCTTTTAAAGTCTCTCTCTGCAATATGGATTCTTACATGTATAGATAGACAAGATTATTTCCTAAACAATTTCCCACCTGCATTGTGTGCATTTCCTCTAATACTCTTTGGATGTTGGCTTCATTTTGAGGACTGGTTGTATGTTTTGCCATATTCATGTTTGGAAGCCATTTCAGAAATATGGCTATTCTGGTGGATAATAAATTGGGAGTTTTGATGAAAGACTTTCCCATATTTGTTACATTTGTAATGGTTATATGCAATAGAACATCCTATCTGCCCTTCACCCTCATGGACACTTTCCCAAGAGAGGAAAGTGCCTTTGTGAGAACTCAAAAAACAGCTAAGACTTTGTACAATCCCCCGTGAGCGCAATGTTAAATAGGGTTACATGGAAGAAGTTTAGGAATTGTGCCACCATAATCTCTCTTCCTTTACAATACAGCATGATGCAATCACATGAAACCTTCTAACTTTTGATTTCTTCCTCAGAGAATAAACAGAAAAGTGGAGCTGAAGTCCACATTTCTGCCCTTTGGGGGTTTACACAAAGGCTGGTTTCTGTCCCAACTTACAGAGTGATGAAGAAGATGGTGGTATACTTTGGATAACAGGTTGCATCTATTGAGACTAAAGTAAAATTTTTCTTACAGTACCAGACAGACTTCAGTGCCATAGAAGACCACAGATATAGCAAATAACAATGAGCCCTTCAGAAGAAACGTGGTCAAACTATTTAACTGGAAGAATACATGCATAATTCCAGAGAAGACATATCCTAAGAACAGGTATTACAGACTCCATGATGCTCTAACTTTTGACTGATGTTACACTTATCAGGACAAAAGCAACTTGATAAACATTTATGACAGGTATCTTTTTTTCAAATACCCAAATTCCAGCAATGTATCCCAAAGCATAAAAAGAATCAAGATCAATGACTCAATTAAGGGTACAACAACAAAAATCCAGAATTCAACCCCAAAGATTTGGAGACATATACATACCTTGACAAAAATTCAAAATAACCAACTTCATGTGACGTAATAAGCTATAAAGAGTATAGATAACCAAATTAAACCAGGATACCAAAAAAACAATTAAAAAACTGTTACATATAAAAATTTGGGGAGACAAAAACTGCAAAAATTCAGAGAAATTTTCAAATTCAATGAAGAAAAATAGGAAAATCAACACGTATACTGAACTCAAACTAGCATACACATAAACATACAGTCAAATAAGCTATTATCAATATTTTTGGCTAACTCATTCCAGTACTCAGGATGCTGAGATGGACTGATCACCTAAGCCAAGGAGCTCAATGTTGTAGTGAGCCTTACTTGACCCATGATATTCCTGTCTGACTGACAGGGACCATGACTCATAAAACAAAAACTTAACAAGGATTAGGAAAACACCCTTGATATTGATATCGGTCTTAGTAATAATTTTTTTATTACTATGGAATAAATGTAAATGTGAATGAGTTGGAGACATCAAACTAAAAAGCTTCTATGCAATAAAGGGAACAGGAAGAAGGCTTACAGTACAAAATATCTTACAGAAAATATCTGTAAACTATATAGCTAGAGAGATGTTAATATCCAAAATATACAAGAAAAATATAGAAATCAAAGGCAAAAATGAGAAAATGATAATGACTTGAATTAAAATATAGCCCAAGGCCAGGCTTGGTGGCAAAGTCTGTAATCCCAGCACTTTGGGAGCCTGAGGCCGGTGGATAGTCTGAGCCCACGGTATCAACAACAACACAGGCAAGTTAGTGAGACCTCATCCCTACAATAAATAAAAAAAAGCTGGGTGAGGTAGCACACAGCTGTGGCTCTGAATACATGGAAGGCTGAGGTGGAAGGATCATTGGAGCCCACCAGGTCAAGGTTGCAGTTGCGGGGAGCATGCCATCACACTAGTCTAGGCAATAGAATGAGACTCCAACTCAAAAAGAAAAAAAAATCCAAAAGAGGAATAATTATTTATTCACTGAGGACATACCAATTGCCAAGAGGTATATGAAATGGTACTAAACATCACCAATAGAAGCAATTTCAATTCAACATAATGAGGATATATTCTCTCACACCTGTGAGGATAGCTAATATGAACCACTAGAGAGAACGTTTGATAAGGATGTGAAGAAAAAGAAATCCTGCATATTGTTGGTGAGTTTAAAATTGGTAAAGCCATTATCAATATTCTTTTAAAAATAAACTGCTACAAAACACAGAAATCCCTTTGCTGGGTATATAAGCAAAGGAAATAAAATCAGTAGCTCAAAGAAATATCTGCACCCATATGTTCATTGCAGCATTTGTCAAAATGGCCAAGCTTAAAAACAACCTAAATATTTGTGGATTCTGTGTTGATTAAAAAATATCATATATATGCACAATAGCATATAATTCAGTCATAAAAGGTATTAAAGAATCATGCAATTTCAACCACATGGATGCAACTGTAAGACATTACGTTATCTTAAGTGAGCCAGGTGCCCACATGCACATATACTTCATGAAGCCAGGCATAATGGTTCAAGCCTATAATCCAAGCACTTGGTGAGGCAAAGCTAGAGGATTGCCAGAGCTCAGGGGTTCAAGACCAGACTGGGCAACTTGGAGAGACCTTACAGATACCATACATCAAAGAATAAACTGGGTGTGGTAGTGCACACCAATAGTTCCTGCTACTTGGAAGGCTGAGGCAGAAGGATCACCTGAGCCCAACAGATTATGGCAGTAGTGGCCATTAGCATGCCACTGTACTCCAGCCTGGGTAATGGAGTGAGACTCCAACTCGGAGGGGGGGGGGATTGCTGCATGATCTCACTCATGTGTGGAATCAAAAGATTGCACTCAGCTGGGCTTGATGGCTCAGCCTGTAATCCCATGCCTTGGGAGGCTAAGGTGAGTGGATTGGCTGAGCCCATGGGTTCCAGACCACATGGGCAACTTGGCGTGATCTCATCTCTACAATAAATCAAAAATTAGCTGGGTGTGGCAGCGCATGCCTGTAGTTCCAGCTACTTGGAAGGCTGAGGCCAAAGGATCACCAGAGTCCCAGGTCGAGGCTGTGGTGGCCGGGAGTGGCCACTGCACTCCAATCAGGGTGACAGAGTGAGACTCTAACTAAAAAAAAAAAAAAAGAGGTGCACTCATAAAGGAAGAAAGTACAATGGTTGTCACCGGCATCTGCAGGTGGGCAAAATGGCAGTCATTTTTCTATTGTGACAGAAGTTCAATTATTACTGAGTTTTAGAGAACTATCGTATAACATAGTGACTTATGACATTATGTGTTCTCCTTACACAACATAGAAATGGCAACTATGAAATGTTATTGATATGTTCATTAGCATAATTGGAATCATTGATTCATAATATACAGTCATATCAAATTTTTACATGATACTCAGTATAGTTGTACATTTCTTATATATGTATAAAAAAATCAGATGTGAAAGACACATACTTAAGCACATGTACATGGGGGTATATATGTAAACTAGTCCTACTCATCAACTTAAAGAAAACAAAATTATAAAATAAGAGTTTTTAAGCAGTAAGGCAACAATTAGGAGTTTAATATGTTTACCAAAGCTCAACATGATATACTAAAGAATTTGAAGATATAGAAATAAATTACCTATCTCAGTTCACAAAAAAAAGGAAAAATTAAAGTAAAATAACAAAATATCTTCTATCAAGAGAGATAAATTGTGTTCTGGTAGAATTATGGAGTATGAATTTATATAAAATCACATTGGAAACCTCCCTAGGACAGAATCTCATTAAGTTGAAAGCATATGACATCTGTCTTTAGTTCTTAAAAGTTCTCAAATATCAAAATCACTACTGTCACTTATTGCCAATATGATGTAAAAAGAAAACTTAACTTTGTGGACATTTTGACCTCTGTCATCAGCTTCATTCATTCCCCCCTACCAGTACGTTTGACTAGTGTGCTGTTTCTCTTCACATCCCAGGGCTCCTTCCTTTGCTCCAGACACTTGATCAGGTCTGGCTTAGAGACAGCGAGTCCTGTTTAATTAAGACAAAGTAACATAACTCTTGCTGGTGTTCTTTGATTGCAAACCTAGTATTCTGTTAAGTAGAGAACACATTATACAAGATTCTACAAAATTAATCCCAAAATACCGTTTCCAAATAGAAACACTAGAATATTTAGATAGAATTTTAAATTTGTGAGTTTCTTTTTTTGAGTTGGAATCTTACTCTGTCACACAGGCTAGAGTGCAGTGGTATTCTCATGGCCACACCAGTGTTGACCTGCTGGGCTCCGGCAGTTCTCCCTCAGCCTTCCAAGTAACCAGAACTATAGGTGCATGCTACCACACCCACCCAATTTATTGATTTTATTATAGAGATGAGGACTTGCCAAGTTGCCTAGGCTGTTCTCGAACCCATGAGCTCAGGCAATTCTCTCACCTTGACCTTCCAAAATGCTGGGATTACAGACTGGCCCCACTGTGCACAGCCTTATTGTGAGTTATTAGCTCAATAGTAGTGAGTCAAAAACTTATGGTAGCACTTGGATTGGTGTGTGGGTAATGATATTCTATGCAACTAAATTTCTGGACTTACTAATATAGATAGAAGGACACATAATTCAAAATAGAGCATGTCTCATTTCAAAATGAAACATCTTTAGTTTTTTCTTTTTTCAGTTAATAAATCAAAAACTTTTCTTTGATAGCAGGAATATGAAATCATTTGCACAGAGCAGAAATTCCCAGAAAACATTCTACAAAGGAAGGATATAAAATCTTTTGTTTAAAATAGGGATTGTGTTTTAAGACAGTGTTCACCTAGAAGAACCAGTTTTCTGTGGTTCTCTAACATAACGTTACGGTACAATATCCGCTGAGTGGGGTCCAGGCATTCCCACTCTTCTAGAGAGAATTCTATGGCCACATCCTTAAAAGTCAACAGTCCCTGAAAACAAGAAAAATAACATGCATTTACCAAGTGATTATGCTTCTACGTAAAGAGTGAAGAGAACAGGGTCCAGCTGATATGACAACTAGAATTATGCAATAAGGTAATTTGTAACACAGAAAACTTCTCTAATGCATTAAGGCTGAGATAAAAGGATGAAATGAAATCCACTCAGTCAGTGTAGACACTCTGTTATTGTGAATGATGCATCATAAATTTGGACACGTAGGCATGTACATTTTTCAGTGAGATATTTACTTCACACAGAATAAGTTGCATATATTGCTCAGATGGAAAACTCTCATCCTCTCGTCTCTGCCTCCCAAGTAACACTGCATCCAGCCAATATACTAATTTAAAATGTCAATTTAAGCCGGGCTTGGTGGCTCAGCCTATAATCTGGCACCTTTGGGAGGCTGAGGTGAGTGGATTGCTTGAGCCTGCGGGTTCTAGACCCGCCTGGGCAGCGAGACCTCATCACTACAATTAATCAAAAAATCAGCCAGGCGTGGTAGCGCACGCCTGTAATTCTGGCTACTTGGAAGGATCGCCGGAGCCCAGCAGGTCGAGGCTGCAGTGGCCGGGAGTGGCCACTGCACTCCAGTCTGGGCGACAGAGTGAGACTCCAACTCAAAAAAAAAGTCAATTTAATGACAAAGAAACCTGTTTTAGGCAGCAATTCACCTACTTCTAAAAGTATATTTACTTATTTATTATTTTGTGAGGCAGAGTCTCACCCCATCCAGGCTGGATAGCAGTGACATACAGCAATCCCAATGTCAACCTGCTAGGCCTTTAGGATGCCAGACCCTCATTGTAATGTCCCTCCTAAATAAAGTCACAGCCTTTGTTCCAACTTCATTTCTCAACTTACTAGCTGTCTGAGTATGATGACTTAAGCTGGGGCTTAGGGTACTGAGGAGCTGTGAGAAGTGATCTCTTTCTTAAATAAATCTTTTCTTCTTTCACCCTTTGTGTGTCGCAAATATTGGCATTACTTGGACCTGATTGCTGGTGTGCACCCATCCACATCTACCTATCCACCCTTACCCACCATACCCTAACATTTTGGAACTATTGATGAAAACTGCCAATTACCTTGATGACTTGTCCTGGATCTTCCACCTGGATTTTCCAGATCAGGTGACTACGGGGTTGTCACCCACCAGCACCTGCCCGTGGCCTGGTTTTTACCTGCCCCTTCTCAAAGCTTTTCTCCCATTTCCACGTCTTGATCTCAGTACACTCTGTCCCGCTAGCCAAGACATAAAAACCCAAGACAGTAAACACAACCTAACAGGGGTCTGTAGGACACTGGACTCTCATTGTAATGTCCCTCATAAATCAAGTCAGAACGTGTTTTGGTTTCAACTTCATCTCTCGACTTATTGGTTGTCTGCCTATGAGGCTTTAAGCTC
>NW_006958921.1:0-481 GCF_000164805.1 Carlito syrichta
GGTGGTGGTGGAGGTGGTGGTGATTATTATTATTTGGAGTCAGAATCACACATTGTCCTCTGGTCCAGAGTGCAGTGAAATGCTTAGAGCCACCACCGACTCCACCTACCGGGCTCAGGCGATCCTCCTGCCGAAGCCTCCCGAGTGGCTGGAAGACAGGAGTGTGCCATCCCATTCATCTTAAATAAATTGGGCATGTTGGTGTGCCCCTGTTGTTCCAGTTCTGTGGAAGGCTGCGGAAATACTTGCCAGAGCCCAGTGTCCCAAGGCTGTGGTGGCCGGGAGCAAGCCACTGCCCTCCAGCCTGGGTGACAGAGAGAGATTACAACTCAAAGAAAAAAAGGAAAAAAGGGGAAAAAAAGACCATCCATTTATGTATGGAGTTGGGATCATCGTGGACAGAGATCCTTTGTAAAAGAAAACCCAGCCTTGGGCCCAGAGTTCCTGAAAGACAGTGGATCGGCAGTCAATTGGTATATGG
>NW_006958922.1:0-2624 GCF_000164805.1 Carlito syrichta
TTTCCTCTTTATTCAGGTTGTCACAAATGTGAGACATTTTTAAAAGTAGCAGTTCGGAATTTATTTTGAAATGATCATTCTTTCAAGTATTTCTTTTCAAAACTGTTATGAAAATCAACTTTGAAGACTCATTCAAATAAGAAGTCAAAAAATCAAGTAGAAAAAGAAAAAAAATTATGACAACTGGATATTTTAAAAAGTAAGAACTAAAGATAATAGAATAAAGTTAAAAAGGAAGCAGTATCATAACCTTGAGCTCTCTCTCCCATAGATATACCAATTCAACAATAATGCACAGACCAGTTTCTTTTGTGAGAAATAACACAAACTTGAAATGATCTGGCACCCTGGGTGAACATTATCCAGGCACATTTAAATTGTTAGGAAAACTTGAGACAACCTCTGTATAATCCCTAGCCCTTGTACAGTATTATACATTTGGGAAGAAACCTCTAGCTCCAAGCTTCTTCCTTGGGAAAGAGCTAGGCCACATGTCAAAAAACTCATCTTTTCCAAGTGTTACTGAAGAAATTTGCCTCTGTCTTATGTGTCTCAGAGCACTGGTGAAGCCCTAGAGGGCTACAAACAGCAAGATAGCAGTCTAAATTATCATAGGCAGTAACCACAGCACTTCCTTCTGTCTCTCTGCAGATCAAGCAGGTGAAAAACCTATCTCCTACTTTCCCTCAAAAGAAGAAAATATTTATAAGACACAATCAATGTTCCAACTTTGTGGGGTGCTTCCAAAAGGATTGGCTTCTGTCTCAACTATTTCACAGCACTAAGGAAACCTGGCATACTCTAGATATCCGGGAGCCATAAAAATAAAAGGATATTATAATTAAAACAGATACTACAGAAATAAAAAGGATAATACAAGACTACTATGAGAAATTATATACCAAAATATAGATAATCTAGAATAAATGGATAAATTTCTAGAAGCATAAAATCAATTTAGCCTAAATCACAAAGAAATAGAAAATTTGAACAGGCCTTTAACAAGTAAGGAGACTAAATCCATTATCAAAACTCTTCAATCAAGTAAAGCTCATGACCAGATGAGCTTTAAAGATTAATTCTACCAAATATTTAAGGAATGATTAATGCAAATACTTCTACAATCCTGCAGGTGAAAGTTGAAAAAGAGGGAGCACTTCCAAATTCACTTTATGAGGTCTACATTACTCTGATAACAAAGCCAGACAAAAACACCACCAAAAAGGAAATTACAGGCCAATATCTCAGATCGACATGGGTGCAAAAATCCCCTAGAAAGTACTAACAAACTGAAACAACAGCACATTAAAAAGATCATACACCATGACAAATTAAATTTATTCCTGCGATGCAAGGATGGTTCAAACTGCAAATATCATTTAATGGAATGCATCACATTAATGGGATGAAGGATTAAAAGCAAAGTCATGGCCACTTCATAGCTGTTGAAAAGCAGTTGAGAAAATTTGATACATTCTAAGACCAGGAAAAGGATATGAATGCTCACTCTCACCAATTATATTCCACATAGTAAAGGGACTCCTGGCCAAAACAATTAGATAGGAAAAAACTGTTCCAAATTGGACAGGAGGAAGAAAACGCCTTTGCATGTGGATGGAATAATCTTCTATGTAGCAAAACTTAAAAACTGTTTAAAATAAACTATTAGAATCAATAAAGAAAATGAATAAAGTTGCAGGTGACAAAATCAACATGCAATAATCAATTGAACTGCTTATGGAAAAGATGGGTTTGATCTTATTGAAGTGAATAGTAATTTCTGCAAAAAATAAATTACAATGTCATCATAAAAAGTAATTTTACAAATATATAAATTAATCTGAGTTTGTAATTACATTTGGAGAAAAGCAGATCAATCTGATCCATCTCTCAACTGAGGAAAGTTTGCCAATGATGAAAACATTCAGATATTTCACCTTTAAGGAAACTTATAATTCTAAATTTTCAAAAATATATATTTCAAAAATGTATAAGAGTGTAGTTAGAGGAAAAGATCAAATTGAATGGAACACATGGTGAATCAATATGAAGTCTTTATATTCTGAAAGGTTATGTCACTATGAAAATGAGTCTGAGAGTGAAAGAGATTAGGGCTTCATTTAAGTTGTATAAATTAAAAGGAAGAAAGGTAAATAGTCATGCACTCGGTACTATTTTTAATTACTAATAGTAATGTACACATAGTAAAAAGATATTCCTATCATAGAAAAGCATTATCATAGAGAAGAGTAATAATCAACTCTTTATATTTGCTTCCAGTTCAAACATTTAATGAGTTTATCAGAAGTTTATGAATAATACCCATTTGATTTCTAATATAGAAAGGCTAAATTTGTAGTTAAGCACCTAGCCTGAAAATAAAAATATGTATTCAAGAGTCATTTTTTGTTAGAAATTTCTCTTTCATGCTATAATTTGATGGCAGTTTGTAAGCCATAATATAAAGTTAATAATGTAGTTGTTTTGTTGCCCTAAAGTATGTATTATAAATATAATAGGCATTCTCTAGACATAAATATTCTTGGTAACAATGGTAATACTGTTTTGTAGGTATTTTCCCAGATTTCTCTATGTATTTCTTTTTATTTATTGCTAATAGCCAA